>NC_049988.1:21127697-21177366 GCF_000003815.2 Branchiostoma floridae
AAACTGTGACAGTAAGAAGAAGTTAAACCTACCAGCGAATATACACCCCTGATAAACCTGTATGAAACTGAGACAGTAAGAAGTTAAACCTACCAGCGAATACACAGCCCTGATAAACCTGTATAAAACTGTGACAGTAGAAAGAAGTTAAACCTACCAGCGAATATACAGTCCTGATAAACCTGTATAAAACTAAGACAGTAAGAAGTTAAACCTACCAGCGAATACACAGCCCTGATAAACCTGTATAAAACTGTGACAGTAGAAAGAAGTTAAACCTACCAGCGAATACACAGCCCTGATAAACCTGTATAAAACTGAGACAGTAGAAAGAATTAAAACCTACCAGCGAATACACAGCCCTGATAAACCTGTATAAAACTGTGACAGTAGAAAGAAGTTAAACCTACCAGCGAATATACAGTCCTGATAAACCTGTATGAAACTGAGACAGTAAGAAGTTAAACCTACCAGCGAATACACAGCCCTGATAAACCTGTATAAAACTGTGACAGTAGAAAGAAGTTAAACCTACCAGCGAATACACATCCCTGATAAACCTGTATAAAACTGTGACAGTAGAAAGAAGTTAAACCTACCAGCGAATACACAGCCCTGATAAACCTGTATAAAACTGAGACAGTAGAAAGAATTAAAACCTACCAGCGAATATACAGCCAGCCGACCACATGTCTATGGATGTGGAGTACAGCTTGGCGCCAAACAGAACATCGGGAGGGCGGTACCACAGGGTCACCACCTGCAGGGGTAGAGGTCATGGGGTAAAGGTTATGACCTGCAGAGGTAGAGGTCATAAGGCAAAGACTGTGACCTGCAAGGGACAGAGGTCATTACCTCAAAGTTCATGACCTATAGAGGCAGAGGTCAAAAGGTAAAAGACATGATAGTAAAGAGGAGGTCATAAGTCAAAGGTGATGACCTGTAAGGGACTTGACATTTTTTCCGCAATTTAGATCCACAATTTGGGGACAGAAACGGATGACCTAAATCATGACCTCATCAGTCATCACCTACATTTATCAGTTCAATTCAGTTCATATCTATAGGGGGAAGAATTACAAGGTCAAAGGTGAGAATCTACAGCTAAATACAACTGACTATAGAAACAAAGTCGTGCCTCACCTCAGCAGAATAACATCTGACGGGAATGCCGAAGGCTCGTGCCAGCCCAAAGTCAGCGAGTTTCAACTCCCCATTCTTGTTGATGAGAAGGTTCTGTGGTTTCAGGTCTCGATGGAGGACGTTGTGACTGTGGCAAAATGCCAGGCCTCGCAACAACTGGTACATAAACGACTATAGCAACAACAAGGCAACATTCACGTGTTACATGTGTGACAGAACGCCAGGCCTCGCAACAACTGGTACATAAACGACTGGAACAAGGCAACATTCACATGTTACATTTGTAACAAAACGCTAGGCCTCGCAACAACTGGTACATAAACGACTGGAACAGCAAGGCAACATTGACATATTATATGTGTGACAAATCACCAGGCCTCGCAACAACAGGTACGTAAATGACTGGAACAGGACAACATTACTTGTACTCTGCTTCTTTCAATTGTTTGTGTATATCATTTGTTTGTGTGTTTCTTTTGTTTGCATCTAAGTAACCTTGGGCAATACATTGTACTTTTAAAACAGGTACAAACTAGTAGTTTGATGTGTGAAATACCTTGACTGTTTCTGGATCTATGTCTCCACTGCAGCTGTCAAAATACTTCTTTAAGTCCTGAGGAAACAAGAGGTGGTTTGGTGTCGTTGGTGTGTACATGGATCAGGGAGAAGTTGTGCAAATGGCACAAGATCAGTAGCATGACAGAATTTGAACCCAGGATTTCTGGCTTGTGGGCCAAACAGGGCTCTAGCCAGCGTCCGTTTTTCCGTCAATTGCTGTGTGTGACAGAAAAGTTTTTAAACCAATCCGTCAACCTTGACGGACAAAAATTCTTGGTGGAAGCTACAGGCGGCTTGGGGACACTGTCCACGGTCGGAAAGCCACACACTGTTTGTTTTGCTATTGTTATGATTGTTGACTTAGTGTGTTGGCGCCCTTTCGCATACAATAATCTCTTAAGAAACCCGTTTTTCAAGATCTCAGTTTCGTCTTTCTAACTTAATTTTCGCGGTTTTCGCGACAATGGGAATTGGCTGACGGAAAAAAATTTCGAGCTGCAGTTATGTCACATGACCCCACTGTAAGTCATATCCAGTCCAAGTAAAGTTGATCGATTGATTGATTGATTGTTTACCTGGTCACAGTACTCGAACACCAAGGTGAGTTTCTTCTCGCTGTGCAGAACATCGTGTAGTCTGGAGGCGAGAAACATGAAACATTACCTCAAACTGTAACAATGGAGTCTTCTGGGACTTACATTTGTATGTAGCTGAGCTTACTGACAGCTTAATAATTCAAGAACCTACCTACCTACCTAGTCCCTTGACCTCCAGGTCGTTGGGGGGACCAGGTAGACATGAAGATCGAGAGTTGCTTCCAGGTTCTTCTATCCCTAGCCAATTCAAGAACAGCCACTAGTAATTCAAGAACACATTAGGATGCTGAACAGAAGGACTGACGTTGCTCTCTGTATGCTCTCTGTAAACATCCCCCAAATCTTGCCGGTAACAGAAAAAGAACTTGCTATCTTCATGTGTCACTTGGAGCACATTGTACAGGAGAAGAAAACTTTGGTAAACAGATTTGTGTATAACTCTATAACTCTATATATCACTATTCAATTAGACCATGGTAAAACCCTAATTCACATCAGCTCTATAGTTTTGGCTGTACAGTCCTATATTACACTATGAGAATGACAATCTTTGCATGCTGACTCTGCCACATACGGCACATCTGTAACTTTGCAAATCCTGATGAACAGACAGGATGCGTCAGTCCTCAACATTACACATTTCACCCCCTCCCCCCTTCTGGGTGGACTATCCCACACACCTGACGATGTTCTTGTGTTTGAGCTCCTTAAGTAGACAGATCTCCCTCAGCGCAGAACTCGGCACTCCCTAGGCGAACAGGGAAAAGAAGTAAAAAAGACTAACGTTACTACTACACACATACTTACAACTCATCAGCATGGTTGATAATGAAGTCAAATCAAGCAGGTACGTTCCTTCCTTGATACATTGTATTACAGAAAGCAAAGAGTAAATGGGAGTACTAGGTCATCCTGATCTGAGGAGTACCCCAAGGCGGTGTCCTTGGACCTGTACTTTTTTTAATGTTCGTGAACAATATGCTTAAGATGTGGTTATATTAGTCACATAGAACTTCTTGCTGATGATACAAAAATCTTCGACCAAGTATGTACAACTGAACTGAAGGTATTTGATTGACAGGAGCGCAGGACAAGAGTGATAGTGATTACCTCATCGTCGTCGTCCAGTCGGACCCTCTTCAGCGCCACGATCTCGTGGGTCTCTTTGTTCTTGGCCTTGAACACTGTGCCGTAGGTACCTGGGGGGAAAGGCATATCAATTTACACATGTAACACTCACATCTCACGCTATGGCACGGACTCTTTGAAAAGATGAAATATAAAAAAAACATGTTTTAAACGACTAATAATTCTGACTCTGTCTCACATCTCACAATATGGCACAGACTTCGCTATTCTCTAAAAACAGGTTTCAGTCAGGGGGTAGTGGTGGCTGTGTTTTCTCACCTCCAGTAAGACTACGGACCAGAACTTTTATATCTTTAAATCAAAAGAAAAGAGCAATGAATGATAACGTTAAAGCTACGGCCGCGTGGCGCGTTGGTACACCCGATCCCTCGATCTCGGAAGTTAAGCAACGCGCGGTCCGGATAGTGCTTGGATGGGGGACCAACCAAGGACGTCCGGATTGCTGTAGCCTCACGAAGTTTTCCACGAAATCGTCTTCCGGGAGGGACGTAAAACGGGGGTCCCGTGCTCGAGGAGGTGCCTCGACCACGTTAAACAGCCTCATTACTCATACTTTGGGTACCTACTGGCTGGCAAAATACACCAGATGATTATTATTATTATTATTATTAAATGTCTAAATTTTGTTTGGAAAATGTAAAAACAGCAGTGGACATTTTCAATCTAACTTATCCTACTGTATCTTTACATCGCTAGATTTATCGTCAACTGTGACTTATTTGTCTTCAGACTAAACCATACAGCACTGCACCAAACGTCAAAACTCCCTGATAACAATGGGCTGCTTGAATGTGTCTCTTCAAATTCAAAGTCAGCCAAACATCGCATGTACAGCATTTTACACGCCAAATTACCTAAAAAAAAACTACCGCACTCTTACAGAAACCCAAAATCTCTCTGGAGATGAAATGATATAAAAGTCGGGCTCATACCTTCTCCAATTTTCTCCAATTTCTCATATTTCTGCATATTGGAAGATGTCACTGCAAAACACACCTGGCCCGGCTAATGACGTCATGGGACTAGCTGCGATCGACTTTTTGTAGTGCCTGCTTTTTCTTTCCAAATTGCTGGCAAATTATTTCCATTTTTTAGATATATACATTGAAAGATTCTTTTAAAAGTAAAAACGTTATTATAGAGACTTAAAAAATATTTTTATTGAATTTTTAGGAAGATAATGTCCTACATATTACCAAAAACTTTTAGGCAGTAAAATCATCACAGCCGCCAGCTCCTTTGTTCGTCCGTCCCAGACGCGGTGAAAGATTTCCGATTTGGTGTTGCAGAGAATGCAACAAGCGGGCATGCAGCGGGCTTTTCCCGGTTCTGGATACCCTGTAAGTCTCACAGAACAGTAACTCAGCTCTTACTGCAGCTCAAGAAAGGGTGGAGGGGGCAGGAATTCATAAAAGTTGTTGTTTTTGTTGATCTGGAAGTCGGCATCACAACAACGCATTGTTGTTTGTCGCCCCCCTCCCCACCGGCGACGTTTGCGATTCTTAAATTATGATAATTTGTGCCCCATAAGTTATGTAGCCGCACAGAAAGGTTAGGAAGGGGCCGGGGGAATCTTCCTAAGGTTGGTTCCGTCTCTGTGGGTTTGATTTTGTGGGAAATAAACCTCCAAATTTGTGTGATTTGTCCAGTAAGGTACTGGGCATGCGTGGTTGGGGAGGGAACCCTGATATGTAGGGAAGATTTGAATAGTTCCTGTCTGAGCCAAGCTCGAAATTGGCGCATCTGTTTAGTCTTAGCCATGATATTTTTGAGGGATTTTGTGGCATCACATGGCATGAAATATTATGGTGGCGTGTTAGACCCAGAACCCAGAGGCCCTGGGTTTGAATCCCCTGACAAGGCCAGACATAATAATTTGTCCCTTTTGGAAAGGCACTTAACAGGGGTTTCCTCACTCCACTCAGGTGAAAGGTTCCGGTCGGCACGTCCCGATAGGATATTACATTACATGGTGGTCTCACAGGAATCAAGCAGAATTGCTTCAGAAGATGTTGTTTGTGTGTTGACATGTTTGTTTGTTTGTTTGCTTTTAGCAAGGAGGTTAAAGAATTCTTTAACCTCCTTGCTTTTAGCATGCAACAGGGTTGTAGCCAGCCAGAAATCATTTTCCGTCCCCTTGATTTTGAATCGCAGTGTTCCTAGGGGGGTCCGGGGGCATGCTCCCAAGGAAAATTTGGAAATCTAGACCCTTGAATACACTATTTTCTGCATTTTGAGGGTGGAATTTTGCTCACAGAGGACGAAATGGGCAATTTTTTGTTCCGTCCAGAGTTTTGCAAAATTCCATCAAAGGACGGAAGGACGGGTGCTGGCTACAACCCTGCCCTGGCATGTAGCGGATGTTGTTTGTGTGTTGACATGTTTGTTTGTTTGTTTGCAGCACCCTGGCATGCAGCAGATGCCCCAGCGGATGTTGTTTGTGTGTTGACATGTTTGTGTGTTGACATGTCTGTTTGTTGACATGTTTGTGTGTTGACATGTCTGTTTGTTGACATGTTTGTTTGTTTGTTCCCAGCACCCCGGCATGCAGCAGATGCCCCAGCGGTTGTTGTTTGTGTGTTGACATGTCTGTTTGTTGACATGTTTGTTTGTTTGTTCTCAGCACCCCGGCATGCAGCAGATGCCCCAGCGGATGTTGTTTGTTTGTTGACATGTTTGTTTGTTTGTTCTCAGCACCCCGGCATGCAGCAGATGCCCCAGCGGATGTTGTTTGTTTGTTGACATGTTTGTTTGTTTGTTCTCAGCACCCCGGCATGCAGCAGATGCCCCAGCGGATGCACCCGTACGGCGGCCAGATGCGTCCCGTGGCGGGCGGGGAGTCATCGCGCTCTAAGAGGCAGGCCGATTCTCGCTCTAAGCAGCAGCAAGCGCAGCAGCAGTCTCAGCGAGGGTGAGGCACCGGACACCCGATACCCAACCTTGCGAAACCCGACACCGTAACCTCCCGACACCCGATACTGTAACCTTAATGTGAACTGGGCTGAGTCACACACGTCACACTAGCTTTCACGTATTCACACGTTTGACACTCTCCTATGCATTGATATCCAATGGCAAAACTACCTGTCTGGATGTACCCTGCTTTCTCAACTGTCACTCTTAGTTACTGTGGGTGTCACCACAAACCAGCTGTCAACCAATTAGAGAATAGGCCTTTCAGTTTTCAAAAAGGGTCTCGCATATATAAGGGTAAGTTCATAAATATTCATAAGCAGGGCGTTCAGGAACTAAGGGTGACGGTTGAGAAAGCAGGGTACATCCAGACAGGCGGTTTCGCCATTGGATGTCCCTGTGTAGGAGGATGATGTTTGGCTTTTAATTTTACATCGTTGAAGAAGGAACGGTAGCATTGAACAGTCTCCAAGCAGAGGTTTGGTGGGGGAATTGTGACCTTCCCTTGTGACTTTCCCTGCTGTCTGAACGCAGCGTCTGAGGAGGAGGCAATGATTTCCCTTCCTAACATCTGCTTGGAGGAGAAGCAACAATTGTTGTCATCACGCTGGTGTCTCCGTTAGCATTTCATAGGTCCAGTGTACTTGGTGTCTTTGTGCTTTGTCAGTAGTCTCCAAGCAGATCCTACAATGGCATAAGATAGTACCAAACTGGCCAAGGAGTGTAGTCAGCCAAGAGGTGTCCATTTGCCTTGTAGAGGTGTCAGTTTCCCCGATAGCGAAACACACTCCTATGCCGGTATCACTCCTCTGCCAGCTTTTGATACTACGAGTATCTTATGATACCATAGGATCTGCTTGGAGATTACTTTGTCAGCAAGGATTCTATCCGAAACGTCTGACCGTTTCCAAAACCATATCCAGTTGCTTGAGTAACTACTTTTTGGCGTACTTTGTCAGCGTGTTTTTGAATAATCTTCTAATGCCTTGAGCTGCTGACCGTGTCAGCAAACTTGTCAGTAAGTGCCTAAAGCTCAAAGAGCGTAAGTCAAACACAGAGACACTGAGTACATCACGACTCACTGATATGCAGATAGGGACACCAACATGGCCGCCGCCCCAGCCGACGTGCCGTGACTCTGCTCTCCCCGCCCGCCCATGTGAGCCTCACACCGTGCCCTAACCCAACGCGCCGTGCGTCTGCTTGTCTTGGTCTCACGGGTCTGCACAGACAGGGTCCCACATTAGACTAACAAGTAAAATAGGTCATACTGACTTATCATGTAGAAATAGCACAAGAAAAGTCCCCACAACGGCCACAAGGAGGACAGCACAATACTTCCATGTAATAATGATTGAGGTTATGATTCATTGCATCTCCCTGCAACACACTCACTTGTTTCCAACATAGGGCCTACACAACCCCATGTTTATTTTCTAAGTTTTCCCTTCACAAAGAAAAAACCTAGCCTGGGTAACCTGTTGTGATCTTGAACCAGTTTAGCTCATTGGATAGCTATTCTTTCACTGGTCATGACGGAGAACCCAGACGCTGTGTACAGTATTTACAGATTGATTGTACAGGGAAAGTTCTGCTAGGTCTTTTCAACAAGAACAGTGAACTGTGGACCACGGCTTAAAGTCCCGTCGACATCTGCAACCCCATCCAGTAGCGTCCATGTCTGGTGATAAACACAGTCGGGATTCAAACTCTGGCTTCTTGGTGCCATTAACTATGAAAACATCACCTGCTTCGGCCATTAGAAGAGACACAAACCCAGACGCTGTGTACAATATTTACAGATTGATTGTACAGGGAAAGTTCTGCTAGGTCTTTTCAACAAGCACAGTGAACAATGGACCTCGGCTTAACGTCCTGTCTGCAACCCTTTCCAGTAGCGTGCATGTCATGTGACTTCTTGGTCCAAAGGCAGGGACGTTAATCATGAAAACATCACCTTCCAGCCATTAGAAGAGACACTTACCCAGACCTGTGAGTCGAGACACAGCGACGTCCCAAACATTTTCCCTGTCCTGGTCATTCATTCACAAAAGGTCATGCACTTTAACCCTGATTGGCGACCTATGTTTTAGGCCCTATTCCATTGCATAGGTGTCCGTGTCCAACCTGACCTGCTGCCTGCTTGCTTCTCACCAGTCTGCATTTCATGCTTTACTGCAGTTAGTCGTCCTTTGTTGTGTAAAATGATGCCTGTTGTCTTCACACACCAGGTGAGATAAAATAACATTGTTATTGACGCAGATCCAGAAAAAAATTGACGGTAATGTTGTGACGTAATTTAAGATTCGTCTTGATATGTTTTACAGAGTTTTAGTCCATGAATGTAGTTTATGATAACAAAAATGTGAATTTGTTTACTATAATTATAGTGTATTCAAGATTTAGTATTTCTTACTCATGAAGAAGTGTTCTGGACTTCTGTAATTTTATGTTTGGTGTTGTGTTTTGGAGTTGTTTATGAGTGCCCAATGATGATTGTGGAGTAAGACAACTATAAGATCTGTACAGTTTGTTCCATAGTTGAGTTTGTGATTTGTGCTCCACAGGAAGAAGAAGAAGGTTGCAGACCGGATCCTTCCCCAGAGGGTGGGACACTTCTCTTATCTGTTGTCTTTCAGTTTTATGTGTTAAGTAAGCTTCATACAGCACTGATACTGATAGGAGATTTATTGGACTCCTGGCTCAATGCTGGTGACACAATGACAGAATTTTTCATAGAAATCATAAAAAATGGAAAGGTAGAGGTTGAAAAAAAAGGAAAAAATGTCATTCATGTCTACAATTTCCCTTTTTCCTCTAGGATTCTGACCTTGTGCCCAAATCTTGACCTTTGATCCTTGTCCCCAGGGTTATAATCTTATGACCTTTGTACCTCGGTCTTTGACCTTGTCCCTGTGTATATGGTCAGTCAGATCAGTCTCAGGAGGTACCTCTGTGGATGAAGTGAAAGAGTGTATCAATGACCTTTGTCCCATGGGTTCATGACCTTCTGACATTTGCCCCATTGGTTCATGACCTTATGACCTTTGCCCCAGGTGCGTGACCTTGTGCCGGAGTCGCAGGCGTACATGGACCTGCTGGCGTTCGAGCGTAAGCTGGACTCCACCATCATGAGGAAGAGACTGGACATACAGGAGGCGCTCAAGAGACCCATGAAGGTCAGCAAGTCCTTCTAAATTAAAAACGCATTTATTCCAGGGCTTTAGCCAGCTCGAAATTTTTTTCCTTCAGCCAATTACAATCGTCGCGAAAACCGTGAAAATTAATTAGAAGGACTGAACTGAGACCTTGAAAAACGGGTTATAATGAGATTATCGTATGCGAAAGGGCGCCGACACACATTGTCAACAATCATAACAATAGCAAAACAAACAGTGTGTGGCTTTTACGGCCGTGGACGGCGTCCCCAAGCCGCCTGTAGCTTCCACCAAGGATTTTTGTCCGTCAAGGTTCACGGATTGGTTTTAAAATTTTTCCGTCACATGCAGCAAATTTCCGTCAATTGGGGGAAAAACGGACGCTGGCTAGACCCCTGTTCCAATGTCTGAGAAATGGGAGACTTGCTGAGTGCTTCCTTGTGTAGCGTGGCAACACTCTGACTTCGACATATTCCGCCCATTTTGTCTTGCAGCAAAAGCGGAAGCTGCGCGTTTTCCTGTCCAACACCTTCTACCCTGCCAAGCCCGATGCAGAGGGGGTGAGTACAAACTCTCTGACATTACCTTAGAGCTTTAGATAAAAGAAGGTCTATCAATTCATTTTCATTCATTTATTTGTTTTACCAGAGTTACATCGCTCAGACTTCAGCCTGTTTTTCAGGACTCCCTGGACACATATAGAAACAGACAACATACAATACTTGGGAACAGACAGTCACATAACTCAGGAATAAGATAACAGTTAAAGTCCTGCCAACAGTATTACCGCATCCGTCCATTTTGATGTAACATAAGAGCTTTACATCAACACTTTTATTTTCACTTTCTAATCTTAAACTGGAACTTATGATAAACACCTTAATTTTCAATGTCTGACTTAACATTGAGCTTTAGATAAAAGCTTTTGCTCCAGTTTTTATGCCTTGTACAGACAAGCAGAAGTTTATCAAAATCATCTTGTACATGTGTCGTGTCCGTTTGCTGTGTGACCTTACTCAAGGTCGTTTGTTATGTATCTTCAGCAGGAGGACGATGGGAATGTTGCATCCTGGGAGCTGAGGGTAGAGGGCAGACTCCTGGACGACGTAAGTGAACGAGCCTCGTCTGTAATGCGATCTCTCGCTGTCCCGTGCTGTACACAGCCCATTCCTGCCCTCCTCACCACCAGTGTGAGGGGTGCAAGAAGCATGATTTAGTTTGGCTAAACATCTTTGAAATGTTCGTTGTGATTTTACATTATGGTATCAAATATTATATTATCAAATACTAGATACCACCACCTGTGCCGTGTTACTACTTTTGTTTGTACTTACTTCAAAAGGAAGTCCCCACAGTTTGCAGTATCAGTCAAAACGTGTTGAATCTGGTTTTCCATTGTGTTATGTTGGAGCAACAGTTCAGCTATCCAGTGCTTGAAATACCCACTTGCCCACTTCCACATTTTGCTTGGCGCAACTCAATTTCGAGCACTGGCTATATCATTATTTCTTTATTTGGGTTTTTCACATGGTGAAAGGGAGGACAAAACAGGTGCAAAAATGCACATTTGAAGGCTGCCCTCCCGTACATAACATACATTAATAGCGCAACGCAATATACAATTATCTATTAACCAAGTCTCCCCTGACAGCAGGGCGTACCCAGCACCAAGCACGACTCTCACAAGACCAAGCGAAAATTCTCGTCTTTCTTCAAGAGCCTTGTGATCGAGCTTGACCGCGAGCTCTACGGGCCCGACAACCATCTGGTCGAGGTAGGGGGCGCTCTTTATTCAGCTTTTCTTTTTATGAAATATCCACAGAATTGAGTTTTCATCCCTGTCTTTGACTTGATAGAGCAGCAAATGGTAGTGACAGTACATGTAATCTTCTTACCTTTTTTAATCTGAAGTTTCAAAAATGGCTGCTAAGCTCATAGCAATGCCTGCCTGGAAAACAAAAGTGATTTGTCCATAGATTCTTACTCAAGGCTGAACTGGTGGAAGAGATGGTCGAAAATCTATTTTCATCAACATAAAGGGACATGTTTAACAAGGAAAATCCAAAGCAGGTCACAACTGAAACTGTGACAAATATCGACATGTGAAATGTAGGACTGACAGACTAAGAAACTCGCCGATCCCCTACGTTATGCGCCTTTTGAATGCCTAATGACTTTATCTCTAAGGATATCTGTTGTGTTTTAAAGTGTTGCAACACGCACTTATTTGGCTTTATCAATGTTAGAATTTTAATCGTTATTTAAATGTTTAAGATATAATTGACGTTATAGATGTTTTAATATTTCTAGAATTAGCTCTGGCTGAACAAAATTATCTGTACGAAATCCGCAATTCAGCCAAACAGGCTGCGAGTAATTTTTTACCAATAAACCATTCATCATCATCATCAACTCTGATGATGTTGTTTTGCCTCTGTTTTTGTCCAGTGGCACCGAACATCGACCACGCAGGAGACAGACGGGTTCCAGGTGAAGCGTCCCGGCGACCGCGACGTCCGCTGTACCGTTCTCCTCATGCTCGACTACCAGGTACGCCCGCTGTTTGTTTATTTTTGTTTATCGTGTTGAACTACTAGATACGCCGGTCGTTCGTTTTCGTTTATTTTCGGGTATTATGTTATATAGTGGTTTAGTCAGCACCTTTTGTCATGTGAGACTCTCTGGAAAGCATCCATTGGGTTTTCTTCTTATGATACCTAGATTCTATATAAATGTTTCATTAAGTGTTTATTAATGTTTCTGTTATCATTGAAGACTGTACATTACTTTGTCTTATTGTTCAGGTACAGGTACAGGTACAGGTCCAGATCTGGACCTTAACTCTATACCTGTATCTGATGTTATGTTCAGGTACACATCTTTAAGTGATGATGGGTTCTTACACTGGCAGGAGGATGGCATTCAAGGCTTGGAGAAGTTTTGAATAACATTACCTTGTCAGTAGTTAAGCAAATGCCAGTAACAAAAACATCTACTCCCAACTACTGACTTGATGGAAGCTCTTGTTTACCAAGACGGAAGTTGCTGTTGTTTACCTCCATGACGGAGGTTATTGTTGTTTATGTTTACCTCTATCTCACCACCAGACCAAGAAGTCTCAGCATTCTTCATTCCAACAGCCGCCCCAGTACAAGCTGGACCCTCGCCTGGCCAGACTGCTCGGGATACACACACAGACTCGGCCTGTCGTCATCAACGCACTCTGGCAGTACATCAAGACTCACAAGCTGCAGGACGCACACGAGAGGGAGTACATCAACTGTGACAGGTACCTGCAACAGGTACGTAACACACCTGTCCTCTCACACCTGTAACTTCTCACACAGACACTACACACACAGACCCGGCCGGTCGTCATCAACGCACTCTGGCAGTACATCAAGACTCACAAGCTGCAGGACGCACACGAGAGGGAGTACATCAACTGTGACAGGTACCTGCAACAGGTACGTAACTCACCTGTCCTCTCACACCTGTAACTTCTCACACAGACACTACACACACAGACTCGGCCTGTCGTCATCAACGCTCTCTGGCAGTACATCAAGACTCACAAGCTGCAGGACGCACATGAGAGGGAGTACATCAACTGTGACAGGTACCTGCAACAGGTATGTAACACACCTGTCCTGTAACACACAAACTCTCACACAGACACTACACACACAGACTCGGCCAGTCGTCATCAACGCGCTCTGGCAGTACATCAAGACTCACAAGCTGCAGGACGCTCACGAGAGGGAGTACATCAACTGTGACAGGTACCTGCAACAGGTACGTAACACACCTGTCCTCTCACACCTGTAACTTCTCACACAGACACTACACACACAGACCCGGCCGGTCGTCATCAACGCACTCTGGCAGTACATCAAGACTCACAAGCTGCAGGACGCACACGAGAGGGAGTACATCAACTGTGACAGGTACCTACAACAGGTATGTAACTCACCTGTCCTGTAAACTATCACACCTGTCCTGTAACACACCTGTCCTGTAACACATAACCGTTAAACTACAGGACGCTCACGAGAGGGAGTACATCAACTGTGACAGGTACCTGCAACAGGTACGTAACCTTAACATTACACACCTGTCCTGTAACATAGAACTCTCACATAGGTACTACACAAACTACAGGACGCTCACGAGAGGGAGTACATCAACTGTGACAGGTACCTACAACAGGTACGTAACTCACCTTTCCTGTAAACTATCACACCTGTCCTGTACCACACCTATAAACTCTCACATGGATACTACACAAACTACAGGACGCTCACGAGAGGGAGTACATCAACTGTGACAGGTACCTGCAACAGGTACGTAACCTTAACATAGCACACCTGTCCTGTACCACACCTTTACCACAGAACTGTTAAACTCTCACACAGATACTACACATCAACTGTGACAGGTACCTGCAGCAGGTATGTAACTGGTCTAACAAATCGCTTTACAGTGTAACACACAAGTCCTGTGCCACAGAACCGTTAAACCTTGGTCTTAGAAAGAGCAATGAAAAATAGTAACCATTTTGTGATAAGATGATTTTTACAATGATTTTAAGACATGACATGTTTGTTTATTTTTCAGATATTCGAGTGTCAGCGGATGAAGTTTTCGGAAATCCCCCAGCGTCTGCACCCACTACTGCTGCCTCCTGATCCTATCGTTATTAACCACATCATCAGGTGGGTTAACTTATTAACTACGCATTAACCAGCCATTAACTAGTTATCAACCACATCATCAGGTGGGTTAACTTATTAACTTCTAATTAACCAGTCATTAACTAGTTCATCACCACATCATCAGGTGGGTTAACTTATTAACTTCTAATCAACCAGTCAACTAGTTCATAACCATATCATCAGGTAGATTAACTTATTAACTACTCATCAACCAGTCATTAACTAGTCACAAACCACTTCATCAGGTGGGCTAACTTATTAACTTCTAATTAACCAGTCATTAACTAGTTCATAACCATATCATCAGGTAGGTTAACTTATTAACTACTCATAAACCAGTATTTAACTAGTTTTTAACCATATCATCAGGTTGGTTAAGTAAAATGAATGTGACAGTATTCAGAGACCAATCAACCGCTACAGGGTTCAGCGTTTACTTCAGACATTTCGAGTGACATCCATCACTCTTCTTCAGCAATGCAGGAATGAATTTGCAGAAGAATACCTGAAAAGGTGTCTACCACAGCCCTTTTGTACACCTTAGGTGAAAATAATCTCCAGGCAGATTTACCAGTGGCATAAGGTAGTACAGCTGGCCAAAGGGAGTCATCAGCCACTGGGAGCCAAACACACTCCTAGTCCGGCTTCACTCCTCTGGCAGCTTTTGATACTATATTATGCTACCGTAGGATCTGCTTGGAGGTAAGGTGAGGGGGTAAGGGCTTGTGAGATACACAGTAGATATTAAGGATGGATGTGAATTTTGTCCATCCATAGCTGTTCAGGTCCTGAACACAAGAAGACAGCCTGTTATGACATTGATGTGGAAGTAGACGACACTCTGAAGACCCAGATGAACTCCTTCCTGCTGTCCACTGCCAGTCAACAGGAAATAGCAACTCTGGATAATAAGGTAACTTATAGTCTGTGTGTCGCACAGTCCATATTAAGCACCTTTCTGTGTAACATAACACTTATTGGCTACAGGGCCAACATGCCTCAAGAAAATTCTAGCCAATCTTGTCTGTAAAAACTGTCAGTTTGTTCAGTGGTGACTAGAACAGCATGTGTTTTATCATGAAAGCCCATCTGTATTGGTAGTAATCGTAGTATACAATGCTAAACTTTTTTCTTCCAACACAAAGGTATACATGGATCAAATTTTCAAGTACCACTGACACCTTTTTCAGGATCTATACTAATGTACTAGTTCTACTTCTTGTGCTGATATCTCTGTTAAAATCACGGCTTCTTCCCTCTTTTCGGAATCGAGAAAAAGCGGTCGTAATAGCCAGGTGGTCGCTACGAAGAGGTGGTCGCTACAAAGAGGTGGTTGCTACAAAGAGGTGGTCGCTTGGGTAGGTGTGACTGTACTAGTTTTATTTCTTTCGTTGATATCCTGGTTTAAATCACGACGTCTCCCCCCTCCCCAGATCCACGAGACGGTGGAGACCATTAACCAGCTGAAGGTTCAGCGGGATTTCATGCTGGGATTCGCCAAGGAGCCGCAGAGCTTCATCAACCAGTGGCTGGAGTCACAGTGCAGGGACCTTAAGGTGAGGGGGGCAAAACACTTATTTCTGTAATACCGCTGTCACATCGCGAAAATCGATTGGACGACAATTCTGTGGCGATTGCTGGAGCCTCGCTTATGATAGTAACTTTATTGCACAACAATTGTACAAGGTACAAAGTATGGCTTACATGTGACAGGGACGATTTTCAGGTGAAAAATACGCGCAACCCTCTGTCGATCTTAAATATGGCCGATCTTATATCCATACGCCCGAAGATCGTGGATAATGTGACAGGGGTATAATGAAACTGTAAAGCTAACCTCACATTTCCAAACCGGGGCCGGGCCGCGCTGTTTGTGGAAACAATAGATAGAAATGTATAGGTACAAATATGCACAAATAATGCCCACAACTATTTTCTTTACGTCTTGTGTAGTTTGGTGTCTTTTATATCATGCTTTTTGTTCCTGAAAGCTGCCCAGCCGGGCCCCGGTTTGGAAATGTGACATTGGTGTAAAATGGAAAATGTGGTTGCGGTGGTTTATGTTAACAGTTTTCGCCGTGACTTCTTTGCCAAATATTTCCCCTTCAACAGTAAAATCTTTCATGGCAGTTTCATTTTGGATTTTGAACCCACTGCAGACACTCCATTTTTTCTCTAACGTGGAATTGAATCCCTACAAACATGTCCCCTTTTGCAGGATGTTCTTTGCCCTGACTTGTCTTTCATACATTTCAGACAGTGAGTTTAAGTGTTGTTTATTTATTTGTTTGTTTGTTGTTGTTACAGACGATGACAGATGTGGTCGGCAGCCCAGAAGAGGAGCGCCATGCGGAGTTCTACCACCTTCCGTGGGCTGGGGAGGCCGTCTGTCGCTACTTCTACGGGAAGGTAAGGAACAGTTGGTTTTACTCTCTGTTTACCCCCTCTACCCTCTACACTTTTTGACAGATGGGTAGGCAAACAGTCCCTCGCCAGGGTGGGTTTGGTGACATCTACCTACTGCCAAACTCCCTAACAAATGAACAACACAAGGAAAGGTTCACCCCCTTAACCCTGTACCTAATGCCTTACCCATTAACCAGTACAGATCGGATGCAAAAAGCCTACCTTAGCTGGCTGTAGGTTAAAAGTGTGCTGTATTTCAACTCCCTTTCAGTTCATCCTGGACCTCTCTAGAAGTGCAGTGTTGCGTTTTGATTTGTGGTTTGCTAAGATATGTTGCCTTCCGAGAGTTCTTGATAGAATATTCCATTTTCCACAAAATTTTTGTAGAGTTTCATGTTTTCCATGAAGTTTTGGTATCATTTCCTGTTCTTCACAAAGTTTTGATAGAATTTACTGTTTTCCCCAAAGTTTTGATATAATTTCCTATTTTCTACAAAGTCTGATAGAATTAATTGTTTTCCACAAAGTTTTGATAGAATTTTCCTTGAACTTGTGCTAAAACATGTTTTCTTTCCCTGCAGGTACAACAAAAGCGAGCTGAGTTAGAGCAGGCGCTGAGCGTCAGGAACACATAGAATAGATCTGCAACGTAACTTAGTATATGGTAGCCATCATACCTGTATTATATCAAACCCTGAAACATGCCACCACTGTTTAAGGAAGAAGTCTGCAACATGCTGTAACCTAGCATAGAGTAGCCATCGTGTCTGTATCATATTAAACCTGGAAAAAGGCAGAATTCTGATGGAGAAACAAAACATTGTAACAGCTTTTTTTTTTAATTAGCAACTTGGATTAGGAAGAATCTTCTTGCTAATGATATTTGGCATTTCATTGGCAGAATTAACGTTTCTGATCTGAACAAGATTAAGATTAAGTTGAATCACTCCAGTATGAGTCTGCTAGATGACAGGATTGAAGCTGGCGCAGACCCTGATGCCTTGTGGCATACTGCTTCCCCCCCCCCCCCCCCACACACACACACACACATCTGTAAGTTGTCCACAGCAGTACTATAAGGTCACTATAACTTTAGAAAGTCTTGTCTCGAAACGTCATCTTCAATAAAACTTGTCTTCACAGTTCACACTGTCACATTGCCATGGAGGATACTTGTGTGTATTGTAGAAACATTGTCACACATATTCCACTGTTTTCAAGAATATTAAAGACCATCCATGTTATGCCAGTGTCAGATATATGTGTCCATAAATGGCTGTATATAATGGTTTATTGCTTGTCACACAACACGGTACATATGGCAGGGTACATAAGAGCCTGAATTGCACTGCCGTGTTACATTTGTTAAAACCAGAAGACAATTAATAAAAACAGTATTAGCACATCAGCGGATATTGCACATTTGCAGATATTGCATACGATTTCATTACAACAATTTGGGATTAAAAAAACACATTAAGTGTGACTTCGAAGGTAATGAATAGTCCTCTTTATACAACTGATGACTACTCTGTTGTGTTGATTCTCTGCTTGGAGTAGGAAGAATGCGAGAATGTTTGAAAAATTCCAGATTAAAAGAACTCTGTCCTTTTATTGGATAACAATGGGGATTTTCCCAATACTGAAACGTGTCTCGCAAGTTGCATATTTTCAGGCATACAACCGTGAATATTTTGTGTCACAAACTGTCAGGGCTGACTTCAACTTCAACCACATATTTTTTCCATCCAACTCGTTTGGAGCCCATGATAATTTCTGTTATTAAATCTGTCATTTTAAGCTGACGAAGATTGATTTTCATCAATTTCATGTGTGAAAGTGCAGATCTTTTGGACAAACGGGACAAACATTTTTTATCTGTTGCACTGAGCACATGTCGGGGGGGGGCGGAGGGATGGGTTCTATAGGCAGCCCTGTAACGTTGCTGTACACTCTATAGTCATTGTGAAATTTTGTATCTAAGATTCATGTTGAATAAAAATGAATCCTCTTTATGTTCAAGCTATACTACGTAATATTTGGACAAAACAAAAAGTAGATTTTCCTGCCATTTCTTTATATAGTTAGCTAAGTCTACAATTTACAGCCAGGAGGGTCTATTACTCTGGTGGTCACTCAGATAAATTATGTAGTATACCTTTAATGATTCACTTATTGTATGTTATGTTGCAAACCAACCAAATGCAAAACATATTGCCTGATACTGCTTCAGACTTTTACACATGATATTGTTTTATCATATTTGTATCACATGGCAGAATTGATGATATGCCACAAATTGTGCATTTCTATCCTATACACAAGGGAAAAGGTAAATTTGATATTGGGCAAGAAATTGCAGAGATACAGACAGAAGCCATCAGCATATGTTCCCATGGTAATGCTTCAGGGTAGTTTTAGAGGCCTTTATTTGATAAAAACGGAATGATAGAATTACCTACAGTGAAAAGATTATTAGACTGGCTTTTCTGGCTTACCGTAATTTGATCAAGGTCCCATGGGGTAACTGTAGACAAATGAACGAGCATTCTGGTTGGCTAAGAGCCAGACATTACAAATTTGTTATATTGGGCAGACTATACGGGGATAAATTCAATCAAAACTGGATAATAGATCACGTTAGTATCACTGTCATATACAGACTGTCTCTGGGGTTCCGTACATTACCGTCCTGTACGCTGATTAGCTAAGAGCCGGCCGTACCTCCTGTTCTGCACGCTTATTGGCTGAGAGCCGGCCACACCAAATTTGTTAGAAAGTGACGTTCAATCGAACAAAAATGGCGGAAGGTCTGGACGGTCGCGAGTTCGGCAAGTCGGATTTCGTCCTTCTGGACGAAGTCACGATAGATTCCTTCATGCAGAACCTGAAACTCAGGTGAGAATACCTTAAGAAACACCTGTGGGTCACTTTCTTCAGGTGATAAAGCTCGGAAAGTGTCTTGTTGGCTCCGTTTCGGGTCAGCGGTCGCTAATTATTTTACGTCGTCTGCAGGGCCGGAGAGTAAAAAAAATCACATAGTTGTTTCTGTACGTCACTTTCCTCTTGAACATGTGGTATGCTAAACAGTCGAGTCTACAGTCGAACTATTCTAACTATGTCAAGTTGGTATTCGTGTCGTTTGGGGGAGTTGTGCACTTGTTTATGTCCGTTACCAACAGTTAGGTGTTAGTTCCGGAGTAGTGGTATAGGCCAACACCCAAGTTGAACCTGCACACAAAATGGAGATTTATCGAGAAATAACGGCTTTATCAAGTCGTTAGTTAGACCACTATTGTTACTCACTAGGCGTGACACACCAGCCCCAAACATTTATCTGTTTTAACATGTCGAGAATATAAAAGAGGCCCGACTTGAACAAGTTTGCGCAAAGAATTTTGGATCGAATTGTTTTACACAAGTCGATTTTGGGTCGATAATAAAGAACATGATGTTAATAGATCTGTAATTTTGTGAGACAATGTTCCAGTGGATACCAGAGTTAAAATGTATTTCAGCAGGAAGCTAAAATGTTGTGTAAAAGAGTGTGACTCTGAGTAACGGTACCAGCCATTCATTCATGGTTTACATGTTGTAGTAGTTATGTAACTTGTGTAATAAAACATGATGGGGGAGGGGGGCACTTCCTGTTATGTTTGTGTGTGGGGGGGGGGGGGGTAACTAACACAGTGATAACGGAAAAAAAGTTTTTTAAAAATTATGTTTTAGTCCTTAATCAAACTGATAAAATCTACATCCATACGATATATAATGTCTAGGGTCTGTGTAAATGTTGATTAATTTACATATTTTCATATACATGTACTAGTACCTGATTGACAGGTGTAACTTATTAGAAATTAGTTTTAAGAACAATGGGTGATTTTTCCAAAAGCCACAGGTCCTTTTGCGGTTGTGTTTCCAATAAATCCTGATAAAAACAACTTTTTCATAATCAAATGTTGTGCAGAATGACGATTTACGAGGACCTTTAATGGTTTTAACTTCAGAGAGAATTTTTTCATGTAACTAGTGAACATGAGGGACACTCTACAAACATCCACCTGTCCCAGTCCCTGGATGGTAGAAAGTATGAACTTGCAGGAAACTGACCTTTGTGCTAAATTATGTTACTAAACACATAAACAGACTTGCATTTGTTTCAAGTGACAAGGTTCAAAATCGTTTCCCATCCATGGTTACACCACAGGTGTAGAGAGTACGTACAGGGTGTCCTGCTGTACCATCCATGGTTACACTACTGGTGCAGAGAGTACGTGCAGGGTGTCCTGTTATACCAGGTGGTTACATAGTGGGTTCCACAGGTGCAGGTGCAGGGTGTCCTGTTATACCAGGTGGTTACATGGTGGGCACCACAGGTGCAGGTGCAGGTTATCCTGCTGTACCCTGGTCGCCACTTTGTCTCTTGCAAAGGCCTTCTGCATGGGTGGCAGTTCTTAATCATTAATGAATTTTGGGGCTGATTTCTTGTTTCCCAATCGCTCGTACATATAATGCTCTTCCATGTCCAAGCTTAATAGCACCCCAACTGGGTCATAAAACGACTGAAATAAGCCCAGGAAAAGATTATCGCATCTCTAGTTAACATCTTTTCAGCCAACATATGACTATAACATTCAGTTTTGCCATGTTAGAGGTTACACAGAAAGACAGGTTTTCTAAAACACAGTGGTTTCAATCTAAGATATTTATTCAAAGACAATGTTAGGTTGCACACAAAATCATAAGTTGTCTTTATAAACTAGTTATTTTGAGTTTGAACTAAATCCCTTCATCCAAGGAAGCGGGCAGCCTTCCTTCCAACATAGCTCCATATTTAGTTGTACAATGATGTAATGCAGAGCCTATCTCCCCATCTGCAGTTGTTTATTTAGTGGGTGTGTGAGGGAAGAGTATAGTAATACAGGGTATGAAGTGGATTGGCTCGGCTATTCTTAGATTGACCTATAAGACTTATGAAATACAAACTCTAAATTTTTCCTAAAGCCAATACAGAATGTGGGCTTTGTATGTCTGCTAACCTTTTTTTTTTCGTGCTTTTGTTAGAGTGTCATCTATTTTTATGCACACTTTTAACTTTAAACTATCACAAACTTATTTGTCTAGAAAATTGATCAAACCACTGCTTAGTCCAATATTTTGGTGTTGGAAACTAAAACTTTGAGGTTTGATCAAGAATAACATCTACCAACAGATGAACTTTAAGTTCATGTTTTCTTTGAACTAGCAGCTTGTTCCATAGCCTGATTAAATTTTGCTTATATCAGCCCGCCCAACATCCACGGACAGCATCTAGTTTGTGTTACACAGACTACTTGTTCCAATGATATCACAGGATCAAAGCCTATCAGGTAAAACAATGACTGGTATAAATCTCAAGTCTGATAACATGTTGGTTTTATCACCATTATAAAGTCCTGACATTTCTGTTATCACCCTGTACAACTAAACCCAAGTATCCCAGTATCCACCTTACAGTAACAAACCACTCTGCCGTGACCTGCCCTCTTTGTACACATTGGAAACTCCCATTCATGTTCGGTAAACAAACTTTAAAAGGGCATTCCACTCCAGAAGGGAGTCTTGTTTTTCAATAGATGATGTGTCAATGAAAACATAATCAGCCGAATTTTGTGGAATTCACCTTGGGATGAATTACGTGATGTGTGTTTTATAAAACAATAATGACACTCACTAAACCCATGCAGACCCTACCCATGCATTCTCTATACGCATAGTTTTGTTTATCGTACATATTTTAAATCTTTTGAAATCTTTTGAAATCTTTATTAAAATACCATATCGCGGACTTTAAATCAAGTCTGAATTGTGATGGTAATTTACATGTACTCCTCCAGGGAGAATTGCACAAAGAGTTACGTACAGTAATTTAAGAAGATACATGGTTTAAAATCGTAATTGCTGACAAATAATATTTACAAAATATCAAGGACCGTTAGTCTTATATCACGAGGACCAAGACAGGTGTTCAGCTGTTATGTACAGACTAGACATTCACGAATAGTTGACATAATTAGGGGGACTGTTTTGAAGGTCATTCTGAGTTATTTAACAGTTCAGTCAGAAAGGGAATGGCAGAGTTTTTGTGTCTGTTGTTGCGACAGATAGGCGTGTCCAACTTGTTGGCATTGCGTGTGAGTCTTCCTGAGATTTGACTCCTGAGTGGGGGTAGCCAGTCCCTGAGTTCCGACTTGAACAGTTTTTTGGCGAAGGACAGGCAGAGGTTTGTGCGCCGTTCTGCGAGCGAGCTGAGGTTGAGTGAAGTCAGAGCTGATGTGTAGTCTGTGTACTGCGTACCCAGGATGATCCTACACGCTCTTCTTTGAAGTCGTTCGAGTCTTGCAGATTGTGCTGTTGTCAGTGAGGAGTGCCACGCGGGAGCTGCGTATTCTAATGCAGGTCGGATATAGATGGTATAGACCGATGTGAGGTCCTCAATTGAAACACCAAATCGCTTGAGTCGGCGTAACAGAAACAGTTTCTTGTTAGCTGCACTGATCATGTTGTTTACCTGCATGTCCCATTTTAAGTCACTCTGTATGGTGACTCCGAGTACTTTAAGGTGAATAACTGTTTCCAGTGGTTGTCCATCGATGAAGAGTGGTCCAGGAGTGGGAGGGGATTTGTTGAAACAAATGTGCATTGCTTTACATTTACGAGAGTTCATTAGCATTTTGTGATGTTTGACCCAGGAGTTGAGCCTGTCCAGGGAGATTTGTAGTGAGCATTGTTGACGGAGGGATCTCACCTGGATGAGGTTCATGTCATCAACGTATTTCCACCTGTTGTTTACGTCTCTGAGTGCACTGTCAATCAGTGCTAGGAAGATGATGGGTCCCAGTATAGTCCCCTGTGCCACGCCACTGGATAGATGTAGCCAGTCGGAAACCTTGCCCTGATAACGTACTCTCTGGCGTCTGTTAGACATAAAACTACAGATCCAGGGTAGGAGGGATGGACGCACTCCTAAGTCGATCAGGCACTGGACTGCGGTAGTGTGATCGACCCGATCAAAAGCTTTGGACAGATCAGTTGTTATCAGTGTACAGATAGAGTTAGGAACAGATGATGAGCTGTATAGAGTATCTAGCATACTGACCAGAGCATGTGTAGTCGATCGGTTTCTCCTGCATCCTGCATATTTTCGGAATAAATGAGGTACGCTAAGCACACCGAGAAGGCAAATTGCTCATAAGGTAGCAAAGAATACAAGAACAAGACGAGATTTCTTAGCGAACCTGAAATTAGTTTTGTAACCTTACCTAAAAGTTTTGCATTGTATTCAGCCATAGGATTAATTCAATTAGAGGGTACTTGGGGAGTTTAGTAGAAGACTGAATGCTTTTGAGGCATGTTGAGCAACTGGGTACTTAATCGTATAATGTGAAGTAGTATGCAGTCATCACTTCCTAAAATTAATATCTATCGGAAAATAACACTCCCGTGTGGAGTGGAATGCCCCTTTAAACAAACTTTCATCTTAGATGTAGTCATTAGAGCAGGGTTGGACAAGTCCACTAGCCCGATTGTCCCTGGCAAGTAAAGGTGCCCATCGGGCAAGTGCATGTCCTACCCTACTTGTCTGATCGGGCAAGCAAGATATTTTCCATTAAGTTTGATTAAGTAAGATTTTGATATACTTGCTACCTTTCACAGTCATGGCATCAAGCATTGGTTGACATAGAAAGATAGAGCCAATAAGTGAAAAGTTGGTTCGGGCAACTAATTTTTTTGTGTACTTGCCCGATAGGACAAGTGAATGTGAAAATTAGTCCAACCCTGCATGAGGTCATCCTCACTTTGTACACATTGGAAACTCCCATTCATCATTTCATGGTCGGTAAACAAACTTTCATCGTAGGTTTGGTGTCATTAGAGCCTTTTATTTCTCTGTTATTGTACTGAAGTACCTCAAAGATTTGTTTAGTCACAGAAAAAACATCATCATCTGTAGCCCAACTATATAAGTTTCTAGTTTTGAAGTAAGACTACTAAAATTTGGTTTAAAGACTTTAAATGACCATTTCAAGCCCGAACACCGACTTAATCAGTTAATGCCCAACGTTACAAAATGGCCATGACAAAACATTTTTGAATATTGAACATTTTCAATAATTTGTAGTCTGGTAGCTTTTATCCGGAGCTTGCCGCTTTATCTCAGTCTATGTTGTTGAGCAAGCTGGGGAATTATTACACTGTATTTGTTTGTTTGTTTGTTTGTTTTATTGGGATCTCCATTATTATACCACCGAATAATCAAGATGTGACAAAACAAGCGACTGTATCACAGTTTTTAATGTGTCACTGGGGAAGAAGTTTTTGTATTTTCTTAACGATGCTACAGTGCCAGCCTCTATGGAGGGGCAGTTACAGTAATTCTTGGTTTGCTAATGATTCACTTATCATTTTATCGACTTTGCGGTCACTATTCAACACCTAAAATTTGAACATCACAGTTATTTGATTATTGTACTGATAACCTTGCTCCCATGCACTGCTAAAATTAAATAACATGACTCCCCCCCCCCCCAAAAAAATACTAAAAAAATTACCCACAGGTTTTAAAAAAAATGGATTCACAGTATTAAAATCTAAAGGGCCATTTGGAAAAGATATATAGGTTGCTAGAAAAAGGCCATTGCTAGGTAGGACTTGGGCCGGTACAACACTGGTAAGCCTGCCAGTTTAGAATGGTTACCAGGCTAGTCTGGCCTGTGTAGAATGGATACCAGGCTAAATTGTCTGTTATCTGTGTCTGTTACAAAGTACTGCAGGAACTATCTACAAATCAAACATCACCACAATCAGCAAACACTTGGACTTTGCACATGTACAGTCACAGTTAGATCAATATGCCAGGTGTGGTCTACTTCCTCTACGCAGAATTCATTGCTCAAGACTCAGAAAAATCCCTTCAGATTTCCTTCATGAATAAAGGAAATGCACAACTTCCTTGAATGAAAGACGTCCAAAATCATATCAGTTGCTTGCCAACTGCTTTTTATCATTCCTTGAGACTGAGAGAGTTAGCTGTTGCTAACCTTAGAACAATAACATTTCCACTGCCGTGTTTATAATTTAAAAAGCTTGACATGTATTTAAGGCTAGGTATAATAGATCTTGTACTTCTAAAGCAATATATTTAATATATATCATGTAAGTGAAAGGCCACTGAAGCAGAGGATTTGTACTGGACCAAAAATGGCCTTTTCAGCTGCAGGTTTCTGACTACCCCTTCACCCTAGGCTGTACACTCCAAGCAGAAGTTAGTCTATTTCTGGTTTGGGACATTTTTTGGCATATCTGCCAAGTTTTCTTTATGTCGCCAAGATAAGTTTGGCTTGGGGACAAAACGAAAACTGGACAAAACATACATGTAAAGCCCCACAAAAATGCCTTAAAAACACGTCCAAGTGGTAGCCTAACCTCTGCTTGGAGAGAAAGTGACAGTACTGTCACAGTACTAGCTATAGTGTGTCCAGTTTGTAGTAAATTAAATCTCGCCCTGAGAAGAGTCTGGTAGGCACTTATAAAAGACTTGACTCACCTGGAGTTGGTAGTGCCCAGGTGTAACTCCTTCAAGGCTCCTTGGTCCCCCTTCCCTCCCACTTTATACCTCAGGTGCCAATTATAATATAACAAAGAACCTACCCGAGGCCACAGTCCCTTCTCTGTGTTCTGAACCAAGGGTCACAGCATTTCTTCTTTTACACATCATAAACACAGTTACACAGTTATCATAAACTATAACTCAATGAATCAATCATACATTAATAAACAATTTTGTTGGGGAGGTGGTGGTTTTTGTGAACCCGTACCAAACCATGGACATCTACAGTTATCATAAACTATAACTCAATCATACATTAATAAATAATTTTGTGTTTTAGGTTCCAGAAAGGAAACATCTACACCTATGTGGGGGAGGTGGTGGTTTCTGTGGACCCGTACCGAACCATGGACATCTACAGTTATCATGAACTATAACTCAATCATACATTGATAAACAAACAATGTTGTTTCCCGGGTTCCAGAAGGTAAAAATCTACACATATGTCGGGGTAGTAGTGGTTTCTGTCAACCCGTACCATAACATGACATCTACAGTTATCATAAACTCCTATCACAATACTGACAGTTATTGTAGTAACTCAATATACAACTTTGTTTTCCAGGTTCCAGAAGGGAAAGATCTACACGTATGCAGGGTTGAACAAGTTTTCTAAAATCCACTTGTCCTATCGGGCAAGCACATAAAAAATGTACTTGCCCGAACCAATTTTTCACTAGCCCAAAATTCAAATGTCACTGTTAGTGTTACTAGTATATGCATTTTCACTTCCAGCAATGGAATTCCCTGTAGACAATTGCTTGATGTCATGACTGTGAAAAGTAACAAGTATATCAAAATTGCACTAAAATCAATGGAAAAATCTTACTTGCCTGATCGGACAAGTGGGGTAGGACATGCACTTGCCTGAACAGCACTTTCACTTGCCCTGGACAATAGGGCTAGTGGACTTGTTTATCCCTGGTATGTGGGGGAGGTGGTGGTTTCTGTTAACCCGTATCACACCATGGACATCTACGGTTATCATAAACTAGAAGTCAACTTAATCATACCTTGATAAACAATGTTGTTTCCAGGTTCCAGAAGGGAAAGATCTACATGCATGTTGGGGAGGTGGTGGTTTCTGTTAATTATAACCCGTACCGAACCATGGACATCTTCGGCTATCATAAACTCCTACCAGAACACTGACAGCTATTGTAGTAACTCAATGAACAGTTATAAACAATGTTGTATTCCAGGTTCCAGAAGAGAAAAATCAACACGCATGTCGGGGAAGTAGTGGTTTCTGTTAACCCGTACCATGACATGACATCTACAGTTATCATAAACTATAATAACTCAATCATACATTAATGATTGATAACCAATTTTGTATCCCAGGTTCCAGAAAGGAAAGATCTACACGTATGTGGGAGAGGTGGTGGTCTCCGTTAACCCGTACCGAACCATGGATATCTACGGTTATCATAAACTATAACTCAATCATACATTAATAAATAATTTTGTGTTTTAGGTTCCAGAAAGGAAAGATCTACACGTATGTGGGGGAGGTGGTGGTTTCTGTTAACCCGTATCGGACCATGGACATATACGGCCCTGACGCGGTGAAACGTTACCAGGGACGAGAGTTTTACGAGTGCCCGCCACATCTGTTCGCTGTCGGCGACGCCGCGTACAAGAGCATGAAGAGACAGTCCAGGGATACGTGCATCGTCATATCAGGTTCGTTTGCTTGTTTATTTGTTTGTTTGTTTGTAACCGCGTACAAGAGCATGAAGAGACAGTCCAGGGATACGTGCATCGTCATATCAGGTTTGTTTGTTTGTTTATTTGTTCATCTCTAAGCAGGAGACCAACTTGAGGCATTACGCACCAGTTTCTATACAAAAGACACAAGCTACATAGGACCAGAATATAAGGTTCCTCATACACCTATTTTTATATCAGTTTTGATACTAATACGTTCAAACAAATCTGTTACAACTACAAGCATTTTGGGAATGTTCTTATAACTTGAATACTCTATGTACAGATACAGGGTGTTTAACTCACTCACTTCATTCACTCTCATACACTCAGACATCCTCGCTCACCTACTCAATCACTCACGCTCACTGTCTGTTTCAAACAAGGACAATGCATACTTGTTCTTTGAACATAACTGTTACAATATACATTGGTTAAAACCCTTTGCCCTGTACAGTGAAGAAGGTAAAACTGAACCCCTTTGTCCGTGAATACTTTCATCAGGTTGGCATGTAACTGAAAAAAAGAGACTCTTTTTCTTTTTTACACAAGCACAACTTTACTTTTACCAACGTCTCTGTGACTGTCTGTCACCTTACTGCAGCTAGATGTTGCAAGGAGTCTCTTTATTCGCTGAGCTCCTTTGTTCTGTACCTGTACAGGTGAGAGTGGAGCAGGTAAAACTGAACCCCTTTGTTCTGTACATGTACAGGTGACAGTGGAGCAGGTAAAACTGAACCCCTTTGTTCTGTACCTGTACAGGTGAGAGTGGAGCAGGTAAAACTGAACCCCTTTGTTTTTACCTGTACAGGTGAAAGTGGAGTAGGTAAAACTGAACCCCTTTGTTCTGTACTTATACAGGTGAGAGTGGAGTAGGTAAAACTGAACCCCTTTGTTCTGTACTTATACAGGTGAGAGTGGAGCAGGTAAAACTGAACCCCTTTGTTCTGTACTTATACAGGTGAGAGTGGAGTAGGTAAAACTGAACCCCTTTGTTCTGTACTTATACAGGTGAGAGTGGAGTAGGTAAAACTGAACCCCTTTGTTCTGTACTTATACAGGTGAGAGTGGAGCAGGTAAAACTGAACCCCTTTGTTGTGTACCTGTACAGGTGAGAGTGGAGCAGATAAAACTGAACCCCTTTGTTCTGTACCTGTACAGGTGAGAGTGGAGCAGGTAAAACTGAACCCCTTTGTTGTGTACCTGTACAGGTGAGAGTGGAGCAGGTAAAACTGAACCCCATTGTTCTGTACCTGTACAGGTGAGAGTGGAGCAGGTAAAACTGAACCCCTTTGTTCTGTACCTGTACAGGTGAGAGTGGAGCAGATAAAACTGAACCCCTTTGTTGTGTACCTGTACAGGTGAGAGTGGAGCAGGTAAAACTGAACCCCTTTGTTCTGTACCTGTACAGGTGAGAGTGGAGCAGGTAAAACTGAACCCCATTGTTCTGTACCTGTACAGGTGAGAGTGGAGCAGATAAAACTGAACCCCTTTGTTCTGTACCTGTACAGGTGAGAGTGGAGCAGATAAAACTGAACCCCTTTGTTCTGTACCTGTACAGGTGAGAGTGGAGCAGATAAAACTGAACCCCTTTGTTGTGTACCTGTACAGGTGAGAGTGGAGCAAGTAAAACTGAACCCCTTTGTTTTTACCTGTACAGGTGAGAGTGGAGCAGGTAAAACTGAACCCCTTTGTTGTGTACCTGTACAGGTGAGAGTGGAGCAGGTAAAACAGAGGCGTCTAAGATCATCATGAGGTACATCGCAGCTGTCACTAATGTCAGTCAGAGGCAGGAGGTCGAGAGGTGAGGATGTTGTGCTGTGTTCATAGTAATGATCACAATTTCCACTATAGCTTTTAGGCTTCAATTGATAGTATGTTTTAATCTGTATTGTTGAATTGCCAGTCCTTTGTTTTTCTTCGTTTCACATAGTAAACCACCTTTAGGTGTAACACACCAGTTTTGTACAGTAGGTACAAGCTGAGTAAGACCAGACTGTAAGGTTTGATCCTTTCACACCAGGATTGAACCTTACTCTTTTCAACAAGTGTGGTGGAGGTTTGACCACACTTGTTGACTCTGAACACAAGACCTTCAGCTTCAACTTCCCATCCGAGAGGACGTCTTAACCAAAGCTCAAAGCTAGGTGATCCTATAGCTAGGTAGCCATGTAGCTATTAGTGTTAGTAAGCACTTGTAGCTTAAAAAGTGATCCCAGTAAGATAAGACTTTGAAACTATTTTCCAGAGTGAAGAACATCCTACTGCAGACCAACTGTATCTTAGAAGCGTTCGGAAACGCCAAGACGAACCGGAACGACAACTCCAGCCGGTTTGGGAAATACATGGACATCAACTTTGACTTCAAGGGGGATCCGATAGGAGGGCACATCAACAACTATCTGTTAGAGAAGGTGAGATGTAATATTATAATAAATATGATAAACATCAACAACTATCTGTTACAAAAGGTGAGATATAATAAACATCAACAACTATCTGTTACAAAAGGTGAGATGTCATAAACATCAACAACTATATCTGTTAGAGAAGGTAAGTTGCCCCCCCGTGTAAACAAGACTGGACCATAACACCCCTCTCTATACAAAATAGACTCAATTTTTGGTCTATGTGACCCATTTTTCCATTTCTAGCGCTAAAGCTACCTCTATACCAGATTCCAGATCAGTTGGCTTTTGCCAACTTTGCTTTCTAATTCTAGTGCCTTAATAGAATGCCCCTCCCCTTATTTGGTACCCTGAGAATGATATAACTGTCCCCACCAGTGTTGATCTGTGTAGCTCTCCCCAGGAAACCTGACCACACAGATAAACACTCATGTGGACAGGAAGGTGCAGACTTCAAAAGGAGCAGCACAGACCTCCGTGTCTGTTCACTGGGATGAGCGTGGGACTTTTTACCAGCTCCAGAAGTTTCAACTACTGCTACTATAATCCAACAATTCTTGATATAATAACGTCCCGGTGGATTCTACATTCTAATCAAACTGACCATTCTAGAAGGTTTCAATCATGTTCAGAGACAGGTGCAAATACAGTCAAACCTGTCTATAGTGGCCACTCAAGGGACCGGACAAATTTGGCCACTATGGACAGGTGGCCTCTATATAGAGGTGGCAATTTGTAGATAAAATACTCAAGGGACCGACAAAAAGTGGCCACTATGGACAGGTGGCCCCTCTGTAGAGGTGGCCCCTAATACAGGTTTGACTGTATGTTCAAACAAATTGTTAAACTTAACTAGGCTTTCATATTTAAGTCTGAAAAATTGTGGCTTTTTACTTAGATTGCAAAGCACAGTCCTATATGTTCTTGAAATAGTTGAACTGTAATTTCCAACACAAAAAATTGGACTCACCCAAATTTTATCCAAGTCCTATATGTTATTGGCTGTCAGCTGATGTTTTTACACCTTTGTTATCCGTTCCCAGTCTCGAGTTGTGAGCCAGCAGCCAGGAGAAAGGAACTTCCACTCCTTCTACCAGGTAACAACTTCAGTCTGTACCTTTTGACTTTATATGTGGTCGTGTTACGTAGCTGAGTTGCTGGAGTCCGAGAGTTCACATCCTGTCACGCTACAGATCATGTCCCCTTGAGAAAGAAACTTACACACCTTCCCTCACTCCACCCAGGTGTAAAAACCAGTACCTGACTTTGGTTGGGGAGGTAAAGGGGGTTGAAGGAGAGGGATGGACTCTGCCTCCCAACACCGTGCCCTAGACACAGTGGATAACAACCCACTGCACCTACGGCCTTAAAAGGCTTTGAGACTACTTTTTAGTTCATAGATATAAGAGTTTGCTGCCTTTCATGTCAACATGTGTTTTCTATTCTGTGTCTTACGCTGTTTGTATCGTCTCTCCCCAGCTGTTGTCAGGTGCTCCAGACCAGCAGCTACAGAAGATGCACCTGTCCAGGTCCCCCCAGGGGTACACCTACACCTGTCCTCAGTCTCAGGTGGGTACACTTACACCTGTCCACAGTCTCAGGTGGGTAGGAGTGTGTGCGTGCGTGCGTGCGTGCACCTGTCCAGGTCCCCCCAGGGGTACACCTACACCTGTCCTCAGACACAGGTGGGTCATAGGTCAACGTTATGTAATCGTTCTCTGTCCTAGTTTGGACGTCTCTTTCAAACCATGTCTCTCGCCTAGCATTTTGCTTTAATTTTTGATCAAGCTTTCTTTTGATACCCAGTAACAGATTTCGGGCATATATAGATTGAACAGTTACATGAACTTTGCACTTCTCATCTCCTGTCTGAGCCTGGCCCCCTCCCCATCAGTGACAAACTTTAATGGCAGTCCAAACAGCCATTAAATCTGTGGGCTTCACCAAGGAGGAATACAGCAATGTTAGATACTTTAACAATGATTATAGCAGGATTACAGCAATGTCAGATATCGTTACTAATGAATGATTATACTGCCACCCCCCCCCCCAGTCTGACTCTGGCCCCCTCCCCATCAGTGATAAGGCAGACTTTAAGGCAGTCCAGACAGCCATGAAGTCCGTAGGCTTCTCCAAGGAGGAGTACGCCACAGTCTACAACATCATCGCGGCCATCTTACACCTGGGGAATGTCGAGTTCCTAGCCGAGGACGAAGACTCGTGCGACGTAGCGAATCGTGAGGCCCTGGCGGCCGCGGCGTCGTTGCTACGGACGACAGAGGAGGAGCTAACGAAGGCGCTGTGTTTCCGCGTGGTGGCGGCTCGAGGGGAGGTCATGACGAAAGGTCACACGCAGCAGCAGGCGCTGTACGGGAGGGACGCCTTCGCTAAGGTCAGATTTAAAATCTTAAGATTTACCAGAGCTTGAGTTGTCATGAATGCATTTAAATGAAACTTCAAAATCTCAAAGCTATCTATGGACACTTGTTAACATGTGAAGTTGTGAACCCTCTTGTATGTGAACTCTCCAGCAACTTGTGTAAATGCAACACGGTTTCTGATAGTCTTTCTTCTGTCCCCCAAGCTCAGCTATAAGTTATGAATATTTGTTCTCATATAAAGCCATAACATGTCTGAATCTGGCAGGTTTTGTGGTGTGCATAGCCCAGTTGTTAGTGGCCCCGCCTCTGGAACTAGAAGCCGTGAGTTTGATCCCGGTTGTGTCACTCACCCGACATGCACGCTACCGGAAAGGGTTGCAGTCCTTAGGACGGGACGTTAAGCCGTGGTCCACTGTTCATTGTGCTTGTCGAAAAGAGCTAGGGGAATTTCCCCGGTACAGTAAACCTGTAAATACTGTACATAGCGTCTGTCCTCTCTGTCACGACCAGTGGAAGACTAGCTCTTCAGTGAGCTAAAACTGGATCGAGATCACTTTCCTTTTTCCGATGTTCTTCCTTATGTCAACCCCCCCCCCCCCCCAGGCTATCTACGAGCACCTGTTCACCTGGATCGTTAGCCGCATTAACGACGTGATCGCCGTGACAACCACGCGGCACCAACACGGGAAGGACACGGTCATCGGCGTGCTCGACATCTACGGCTTCGAGATCTTCGACAACAACAAGTGGGTGGTTCTGGTTATTGTCTATGGTTCAATAACTACATTATAAGTACATTGATGAAGGCTAGACATCCAGGTAATAAGATATGCAAAATAGCAGTTATTAAAGCAACTGGATATGATTTTGGAAACGGTCAGACGTTACAAATAGCATCCACTAGTTTTTGTCAGTGACGCTTTTTACATTATAAGTATCTGTACATCCATTCTATGTGTATTATCATGTGGTAATATGTTTTGGAAATAGTCTAAGTTGGAATGACCTGACAAGTGTTTCCTTCTCTTTCTCTTTTTGTACCTCTGTCTGTCTGTTTGTTTGTTTGTATCTATAACCTTTCTCCCTCTGTATGTGAGTGTGAGTGTGTGTAACACTATATATTTGTACTTTTGTGTGTATGTTTGTGTGTCTGTCTCTTTAGCTCTTAGTGGTGTGTGTGTGTCTGTTCTCAGGCTGCCCAGTAGATTTTAATGTTGGTTCTAATATTCCTTAGTCTGGAACAGCTGTGCATTAACTACTGTAACGAGAAGCTTCAGCAGCTGTTCATCGAGCTGGTGCTGAAACAGGAACAGGAAGAGTACCAGCGGGAGGGCATCACATGGACAAATGTAAGTACCATCTTACATAGTCAGTATTTTGGGATATCAAGTCTATGTTTGGTAGTTTTAAATTGCAGTATTTTCAAACTATTGCAGTTTGAAACCACCATCTGTAAACTTGATATTCTCAAATACTGATTTTAAAAACTTGCAGATAAAGGTGTACTAGCATAATTACCTCAAATTTGCAGTGGCTTCAAGTCTTCAAGTGTCTAGTCATAGATTTTGATGAGAATGTCCGTTTCTTGATGAGAGTCTTGGATGGAGCATCTTAACTTGGATTATGTTTTATGTCTTGTGGTAAGTCTTGTATGGAGCTTCCAGTCTTAGATTTTGTGTCTTGCCGACAAGTCTTACATACAGTATCCTGTCTTGGACTCTGTGTCTTGCCAACAAGTCTTAGATAGAGCATCTTGTCGTAGAGCATCTTGTCTTAGATTTTGCTGAATTAATTTTTAATCTTGCTGCCAGATCGACTACTTCAACAACAAGATCATCTGTGACCTTGTGGAGCAGCAGCACAAGGGCATCATCGCCATCCTGGACGAGGCTTGTCTGAGTGTGGGGAACATCACCGACAAGGTAAACAAACAAACAAACAAACAAACAGGTGTGTCTGAGCATTGAGAACATCACTGACAAGGTAAACAAACAAACAAACAAACAGGTGTGTCTGAGCATTGAGAACATCACTGACAAGGTAAACAAACAAACAAACAAACAGGTGTGTCTGAGCATTGAGAACATCACTGACAAGGTAAACAAACAAACAAACAGGTGTGTCTGAGCATGGGGAACATCACGGACAAGGTAAACAAACAAACAAACAAACAAACAGGTGTGTCTGAGTGTGGGGAACATCACCGACAAGGTAAACAAACAAACAAACAGGTGTGTCTGAGCATTGAGAACATCACTGACAAGGTAAACAAACAAACAAACAGGTGTGTCTGAGCATGGGGAACATCACGGACAAGGTAAACAAACAAACAAACAGGTGTGTCTGAGTGTGGGGAACATCACCGACAAGGTAAACAAACAAACAAACAAACAGGTGTGTCTGAGCATTGAGAACATCACTGACAAGGTAAACAAACAAACAAACAGGTGTGTCTGAGCATGGGGAACATCACGGACAAGGTAAACAAACAAACAAACAGGTGTGTCTGAGCATTGAGAACATCACTGACAAGGTAAACAAACAAACAAACAAACAGGTGTGTCTGAGTGTGGGGAACATCACTGACAAGGTAAACAAACAAACAAACAGGTGTGTCTGAGCATGGGGAACATCACGGACAAGGTAAACAAACAAACAAACAAACAGGTGTGTCTGAGTGTGGGGAACATCACCGACAAGGTAAACAAACAAACAAACAAACCAACAGGTGTGTCTGAGCCTTGAGAACATCACTGACCAGGTAAACAAACAAACAAACAAACAGGTGTGTCTGAGCATGGGGAACATCACGGACAAGGTAAACAAACAAACAAACAAACAGGTGTGTCTGAGTGTGGGGAACATCACCGACAAGGTAAACAAACAAACAAACAGGTGTGTCTGAGCATTGAGAACATCACTGACAAGGTAAACAAACAAACAAACAGGTGTGTCTGAGCATTGAGAACATCACTGACAAGGTAAACAAACAAACAAACAGGCATGTCTGAGTGTGGGGAACATCACCGACAAGGTAAACAAACAAACAAACAAACAAACAGGCGTGTCTGAGTGTGGGGAACATCACCGACAAGGTAAACAAACAAACATCTCCGTGTGAGGAACATCACTGATAAGGTACAACTTCATTTTCAACATGTCTTAAACTCCTATCTCAGTTATCCGAGTGATGATTCCCCTCTTCATGTACAAGATTTTAAACTTCATATTATCAGTAATAATTTGTGTTATTCTTTTGTGACAAAGTACCTTTACTCAGACTCCATTAAAAATCATAGTCAGGTGTAACGAGTCGTTTGGTGTAATATAACCAGCTGCTGTCGCACCGCGTGCCTGCGAAGCTGGTGTGTTACACCGAACGGCGGTTATACCTGCTATATAGATACAGATACAGAAGCTGGTGTGTTACACCGAACGGCGGTTATACCTGCTATATAGATACAGATACAGATACAGAAAAATGATACATTCAACGTACTTTAATTTCTGTTGCAGATGTTTTTACAAGCCATGAACCAGAAGCTGAGTAACCACGACCACTACACCAGCAGACAGGTCAGTGTGCATCAATACATACATCTTAAAGATCAAACGTAGGATTAAGACATCTGGGGAATATCTAAGTGTCTGAAAAAAAGTTATAATCTGGTCATTAACAATCAGACAGAAAAGTGCAGACTTGAAGAAAAGTCCCTTTTGAAACGGCAGTAAAGACTGTTGAAGTAATGGCAGTGACTTAGATGAGCTTTAATGTGGATACAAGTTGGCTAATGATGTATGTATATAAGAGTGCAGTTCTGTTCATCTCATGTGACCTTTATATTGCAGCTGGTTCCCACAGACAAGACCCTGGAGCACAGCCGGGATTTCAGGATCAGGCACTACGCTGGCTCTGTCACGTGAGTTACTCTGTCTGTAGTGTTTCATACAATCATGTATAATAGGCATCAGTACTACGACTTTATTTTATAGTCGTAGTACTGTCTTATGTTCTCCTGTAGGTATTCATGTATAATACACTGATGGCAAAAAATGCTTTGAGTTGCTTTGAGAAGTGATGACTGCTACCATGTTAAAGTTAAAAAGTTAAACCCTTCCCGCGCCTGATGACGCATAGGGCGGCGCCCATCTCTGTTTCCTTAGCCCTGGGCCACACAACGCAATCACTACAGCAGGGTGCTAGTCCACTGGTAGTGGTGTGTGTTTAACTTCCATACTCTTTCCCAAATGCTGAGTGCTAAGCAGAGAAAGCAGCATGTACCATTTTTAAAGTCTTTGGTATGACTCGGCCGGGGATTGAACTCATGACCTTCCGAATGCAAGGCGAACACTACCCACTAGGCCATTGCACCGGTCTACCATGTATATGACGTTTAATGTAAGAATATTTTGCTGTGTGAAATAATCTCTCCAATGTGTATGTGTGTCTTTTCTTGTAGTTATTCTGTGGAAGGCTTCATAGACAAGAACAAGGATGACCTGTTCCAGGACTTCAAAAGGCTCCTGTACAACAGGTGAGGCATGCATTATTATTGTTCCTACCTCAGGTGAGCTGTGTTGTTGTTGTTGTTTCTCTCGTGTAAACTTAACTCCCATTACTGGATGTCCCTGTAGCTCAACTCGTACCAGCCTCACAGTTGAGCTCCTGGTTCCAGTTAGTTGGTAACTGGGGACCCAGGTTCAAGTCTGGGTAGGGCATCTCGATTAGGGCTGCACCCATCTTTCGGAAGAGACAAGAAATGGGGTCCTGCAGCGAGCAAAATACCCACTTGCATACTTGCACAATGCAACCACTTTTTGCTTGGTGCAACTTACTTCTAAACTCAGGTTGCACAGGATGCAACTTAGATTTTGAGCCTCAGAACTCATTGTTGTCAATTTACTTGGAAGAAATAAATGGACCGAGGCAGCTCCGTTTCATATTAGCCAAGCATGTATGTATAGTACCCCTTTTTCAGAAATTATTGAATTGTAGGTGGTGCAACTTGAAATTCAGTTGTGCAACCTAGTTTTTGCCCCAGGTTGCACAGTGTGCAACCTGGCTCAGAAAAGTATTTTGTACACTGTCCTGTGTTCGAGGAGGTGCCTTGAGCATGTTAAAGGGGGAAGGGCTGGCTAGCAACTCTTGATAAACCCTACTACAAAAACAGCCAAGAAACTTTCTGCCCTCTGGATCCATCAGACACCTGTTGACAGTACCATTTCTCCCATTCCTCCCCCAGCTCTGACCCTGTCATCAGCTCCATGTGGCCTGAGGGGAAGCGGGGCATCACAGAGGTCGGTGGAACACTTCTACTTTTATTGATTGTATTGAATAGGTATTGATTAAATTGATCGATCAATCAATAGGGTTGAATATAATGTAATTGTTGCCTAGAAATTATAATTATTCTTTGCTGTGTTGTTGACTGTTGGTTTTGTGTGCCCAGGTAACCATAGGCCCCTGGCTGCCTGCATGTGTTTGTGTGTGTGTGTGTGTGTGTGTGTGTGTGTGACTGTCTGTATGTGTGTGTGTGTATGTGATCATGACTAATGATACCTATATTACCCAGGTGACCAAGAGACCCCTGACTGCCTGCACCCTGTTTAAGAACTCCATGATCCAGCTGGTCTCTAACCTGGCTTCTAAGGTAGGAAACATTTCCGTGAGGCATAGACTAAATAGGGAATGTGTATGTGTGTAAGATGTTTGTTTTCGAGGTCAATGAATTAATGGTCCTCGTGTATTTTCATTTAGTCTTCAGTTGGTAAGATGTTCATTTCCTGTTAAGTTTTGACTGAATTCTCCCACCCTGTTTCCTCTCCCCTGCAACCCCTAATGTTGTTGTGATGATATTTGGTATATGAATACAACTTGGGAAGACAAAGATCGAGGTCCATTATAAGCCTCCTAGCGACTGACCTTGGTACTGCAGCAGAACATCCAGTTCTTGTCCGGAATGTGTGTTGGTAGATAGCTCTTGATGTCAGGAAGAAGTGGAAGGACCCTCTAGTTTATAGCAGTTTTCACTCCCCTTCCCCGTGTCCAGGTTCCGTACTACATGACAGACAGCACAGCCAAACTTTTAAGCTGTAGTGGCATTGGCTTGTTATCCACTGTATTTAGGTACAGTTTTGGAAGGTGGAGCCCATCCATCTCCTTCCACTGCCTTGCACCTTCCCAATCAAAGCCAGCTACACATTTTTACACCTCCAGGGTAGATGGAGCAAAAAAGTGTCAACTGTCTGTTTTGTCCAGGTCCCGTACTACGTGAGGTGCATCAAGCCCAATGAGCAGAAGTCGCCGGTGCTGTTTGACGACCAGCGCTGTCAGCACCAGGTCGAGTACCTGGGGCTCCTGGAGAACGTCCGTGTGAGACGGGCAGGCTACTGCAACCGGCAGCACTACAGCAGGTTCCTACAGAGGTCAGTAACTTAGGTGTGAGGCCAGCACAACATAGGTGTGAGACCAGCACTACAGCAGGTTCCTACAGAGGTCAGTAACGTTGGTGTGAGACCAGCACTACAGCAGAATTCTACAGAGGTCAGTAACGTAGGTGTGAGACTAGCACTACAGCAGGTTCTTACAGAGGTCAGTAGTAACGTAGGTGTGAGACCAGCACCCAGCAGGTTCTTTCAGAGGTCAGCAAATATGTCAAAGCAGCCTGTCATTACGCCCCACGATCATAGAAAAAACTGTTGCCAATAATTGTGTATTCTGCCCATCTCTTGAAAGAAGCCTCAGGTTCCCTTGTCTTCCCTCTCAAATCTGAGTGTACTTTTGCGTTATCCATTGACTGGAGTCAGTTCTGCCTGTAGCAGTTCCCAGCTGTGACTATCGAGCATGTACTATGACTATATGACTGGGCACATTCATCACATAGGGGCAGGAACTTACTGGCACTGGAGGCACCTTAACATTGTAGATCAATATGCTGTAGAACTAATTAAAAGTAGAGAATCAGTGTTGGAGAGCTGAGAGAAGTCTGTTGTTACTGTCTCAGGTACAAGATGATTTCTCGGTACACGTGGCCAAAACACCACATGGCGCCAGACAGTTCAATTTATGTTTGTGACCTCAACACTAATGTAGGTTATCAGATCTTGGAGACAATTTCAGAGTTAGTATGTTGGTTACCAACCTGAAGTTTATTTTTGTTTTCCTGTAGGTACAAGATGATTTCTCAGTACACGTGGCCGAACCACCGCATGGCGTCAGACATGGCAGCCGCCTCTACACTATTGTTAATACTCTTTGTTGTTGCTTTACCAGGTACAAGATGATTTCGCAGTACACATGGCCGAACCACCGCATAGCAACCCCTCTACACTATTGTAACTATAGAACTATATTAGGGAAGTATGTAGTGAAAAGTTTAAACTTTGTTCCAACACAAGGGAAGAAACTCACCATAAATTTTCGGCCGAATACTCCGACCTTCATCAGATGAATGATTCGCTGCACTAATCCGGAAGTCGTCGGATGACGTCAGGTAGCAGCGAATCATAAATGGCGGGAAGGCAAAACCTGCCACCATCACGGTTCAATGAGGGTTGGGGTTTCATTCGGATAGGGAAGTATGTATTTAAGAGTAATGCTCTTTGTTGTTATTTTCCCGTAGGTACAAGATGATTTTTCAGTACACATAGCCAAACCACCGCATGGCAGCCACCTCTACACTATTTATATTTCAGCCATACCATAGGTATGGTGAAATATATTGTATTCGTAATGTTTCTTTCTTTCTCCTGTCAAATCTTCAAATCGATTCAACTCCGTCGTTCCTGGACCGAATTACTTGAAATTTGGCACAAGGGTAGAGTGGGTCAATACCCAGGTGCTTTTTTCTAATTTTTTTCATATCTTCCTTTAAAATGATTTTATTCATGTTTTTTGCAATTTTTATGTACATTTTGCCCCCCTGTTCCCTGGTGTTACAGCCGAATGACCTAAAATTTGGTACAGAGGTGCCTTGATCATATGCCCACAAAATTCCAAAAACAATTTTGGCATACGGTACATCAAAATGCTTAATTTTGGCATTTTTTGCCATTTTTTTCCCCAGAAATGACATTTTTTGCTCCTATACCCCCATTTTACAACCAAATGACCTGAAATTTGGTATAGGAGTGCCGTCTACAAATGCAAACATGAATTCATTGACACTTTTGGCATACGGTACAACAAAATGCTTAATTTTGGAATTTTTTGGCCATTGTTTGACCAAAAACGTACGCTTTTGGCTCCTGTTCCCTGGTCTTGTAACCAAATGACCTACATTTTGGTAAATAGGTGCACTAGATATTCATTCAAATGACCCATGTATAATTTTTGGCATAAACCACTTCAAAATGATATAGTTGGGTACTTTAGTAATTCTCCACTGGCCAGAGGGTCAACGACCTCTCCCACCTGAAGACAGCATGTGCACATGTCTATATATACTAGTAACTTGATTAAAGAGGTAACCAATCACGTAGCCTGAGTCAACATCCCGAAGGGGATTGGCAGCCAATCAGTGAGCCCGGTGTTATCTGGATGAGTCCATTCTGGCATGGAGGGGGTACATATTTTTTAAATTCATCTTTGGACTGTTGATTATATAATGTCTCTCAGTGGGAGTATTTTTGAACTGGACTATTTTGCAATTTTACATGGGGTGTACTGGAAGAGTCCATTCTTGCATGGAGGGGGGCATTTTTTTTTAAATTTGTTTATGGACTTTGGTGATTTGATATGTCAAAGTGTTTCAGTGTGGGTTTTTTTTGACTGGTCAACTTTGCAATTTTACATAGGTTGTGCTTACATGGGGGGATTTTTAAAATCCATTTTTGGGACTTTGGTGATTACGTCCAAGTCCAATTTTAGCGGATGTATTTTTGGACTGCACCACTTTACATAGGGGCATCGCAAAAAGAGTCCATTCTTGCATGGGGATGTTTTCAAATTTAGTTTTAGAAAGGTGATAATTCAATATTCCATTTTTAGTGGAAGTGTTTTTGGACTGGTCTATTTTACATTTTCATGCCTTTTTTGCTTAGTTCAACCTTGACCATGTTTTCAGTGAGAGTATTTCTGGACTGGTCTATTGTGCAAATTCACATGGGGTGCACTGGAAGAGTCCATTCTTGCACTAGGAATTTTGTAAGATTCATTTTTGGGTGTCATTAAGTGTCATTAGTGGAAGTGACTTTTAAACAAAAGTGTTCGATTCTTGCACATGGGTGATTTTGGAATAGTCTGTTGTTGCATGGGGAGGGAGATGGCTGAAATATGCTGCATTTGCTCTCAAGCAAATGTCGGCCTTTCTAGTGTGGAACTATATTGGAGAACTAAGTCTTAGAGAAGTAAGATTCTCTGTGTTGTTGCTTTCCCGTAGGTACAAGATGATTTCACAGTACACGTGGCCAAACCACCGCATGGCGTCAGACATAGCGGCCACCTCTACACTATTGTAACTATAGAACTATATTAGAGAAGTGTTGAAGAGAACTAAAATGCTCTTTGTTGTTATTTTCCTGTAGGTACAAGATGATTTCACAGTACACGTGGCCAAACCACCGCATGGCGTCAGACATAGCGGCCACCTCTACACTATTGTAACTATAGAACTATATTAGGGAAGTATGTATTTAAGAGTAATGCTCTTTGTTGTTATTTTCCTGTAGGTACAAGATGATTTCGCAGTACACGTGGCCAAACCACCGCATGGCGTCAGACATAGCGGCCACCTCTACACTATTGTAACTATAGAACTATATTAGGGAAGTATGTATTTTTAAAGAGTAATGCTCTTTGTTGTTATTTTCCTGTAGGTACAAGATGATTTCCCAGTACACGTGGCCGAACCACCGCATGGCGTCAGACATGGCGGCAGTACAGCTGTTAGTACAGGAACGGGGGTTCAAACACGACGTGGCGTACGGGAAAACGAAAATCTTCATCCGGACTCCGCAGACACTGTACCAACTGGAGGAGAGCCGCGCTAAACTCATCCCCGGGATCGTGCTGTTTATACAGAAGGTTTGTTTGTTTGTTTGTTTGTTTGTTTATCCCTGGGATTGTCTTGTTAATACAGAAGGTGGGTTTGTTTGTTTATTGTCCTCTTCATACAGAAGGTTTGTGTGTTTGTTTGTTCATCCCTGGGATCGTGCTGTTTATACAGAAGGTGGGGTTGTTAGTTTGTTTGTTTGTTTATCCCCTGGATCATACTCTTTATACAGAAAGTGTATTCTTTTGTTTGTCTGTTCATAGAATTTGTTTGTACTCCAGAAAACTTGTATGAATTCCATTGAATGTATATGAATACTAACTTAGGCTTCCCTAATATCTTTATGATTGTTTGAATTAACTTTTGTTGTTTGACAGAGAAATGAAAGATGTGATGTCGGAAATCCCCCTATTATCTACCAGGAGTTTACATAGAAGGTCTCACAATGATGAGAGTTAAGATGTCTCCCATGATTCCCCAGATGTGGCGTGGCGGGCTGGCCCGGATGCGGGCACGGAGGATGCGAGCGATCTACGCCATCATGGGGCGTTACCGCGTCTACAAGATGCGCAGCTTCCTGGTGGACCTGCTGGACAGGTTCTACAACGTGCGCAACATGGCGGACTACGGGCGAAGCGTGGCGTGGCCGCAGCCGCCCGCCGTGCTCGAGGAGTTTGTCACCCAGCTCAGGAAGGCTCACAACGGGTGGGTACCAAATATGGGCAGGTTAGCAACGGGTGGGTACCTAATATGGGCTGGTTAGCAACTGATGGGTACCTAATATGGGCAGGTTAGCAACAGGTGGGTACATAATATGGGCAGGTTAGCAACAGGTGGGTACCTAATATGGGCAGGTTAGCAACGGGTGGGTACCTAATATGGGCAGGTTAGCAACGGGTGGGTACCTAATATGGGCAGGTTAGCAACAGGTGGGTACCAAATATGGGCAGGTTAGCAACAGGTGGGTACCTAATATGGGCAGGTTAGCAAGGGGTGGGTACCAAATATGGACTGGTTAGCAATGGATGGGTACCAAATATGGGCAGGTTAGCAACAGGTGGGTACCTAATATGGGCAGGTTAGCAACAGGTGGGTACCTATATGGACTGGTTAGCAATGGATGGGTACCAAATATGGGCAGGTTAGCAAGAGGTGGGTACCTAATATGGGCTGGTTAGCGATGAGTGGCCGCAGCCCCCCGCCGTGCTTGAGGAGTTCGTCACGCAGCTCAGGAAGGCTCACAACGGGTGGGTACCTAATATGGGCAGGTTAGCAACGGGTGGGTACCTAATATGGGCTGGTTAGCAACTGATGGGTACCTAATATGGACAGGTTAGCAATGGGTGGGTGCCAAATATGGGCTGGTTAGCAACAGGTGGGTACCTAATATGGGCAGGTTAGCAACGGGTGGGTACCTAATATGGGCTGGTTAGCAACTGATGGGTACCAAATATGGACTGGTTAGCAATGGGTGGGTACCAAATATGGACTGGTTATGGTTAACTAGCTAAGAAACTAGTTGATAACAGCCTAAGTATCTCAAGACATTTCTCCATCTTTCCACCAGCTGGTGGGCGCGCCACATCATCGCTCAGATCCCGGAGCGCGACAGGAAGGAGGTCAGGCTGAAGTCCATCGCGTACGGTCATCTCCATGGTAACCGCAAGGACTGGGGACTCAACCAGCGCTGGAGGGGGAACTACCTCGGACTGGTGAGGACTGTTTGTTTGTTTGTTTGTTTGTTTGTGTACGGACATCTCCATGGTAACCGCAAGGACTGGGGGCTGATGTTTCAGTACAAGCCGCATAATCAGATGGATTTTGATCCTCTCACACAGGGAAAGACCAGTACTCTTGTACTCTTGATAAGTGTGGTGGGTTTCTTGTGTGGTGCTGGAGGTGTGGCTCTCCTAAAAAAAATTATGATTGACAGCTGTCATGTTTTACAGAGCGAAGACATCCAGAAGGCCAAGCTGTTCAACAACTCGCTGAACTCACTTGTGGCCCAAGACAGGTTCAAAGAAGTGCTGTTCTCTGCTCACGTCAAGAAGGTCAGTTTCTCAAGAACTTCTGCACAGTTACATTGTAACGTCCATCTGTATCTATATAGCCGGTATATCCGCCCTTTGGCATAATACACCTGTCCAGCTTCGCAGCGCGGCAGCAGCTGTTTATGTTGCACTGAATGACGCGACACACCTAACTTCCATGGCCTGCTAAAGATTCAAACCCCAAACCTCTAGGTTCTACATTGTAAGTCAACAACCCTGAAACCACACCACCACCTTCTGGCTGTGCTTGTCCTCAAAGATTCCCTTTTGAGGATTTGATCCACTCACATCGGGAAGAATTGCTACTCTTTTCTATAAGACTGGTTGGTAAATAAATATTTCTTTCACGTGCTCGAGGTGCGGCTGTCCTCTGGCTTCACATCAAATCTGAGAGGCCATACCTACCCAAAGCTAGGTGCTCCTTTCCCACTGAGTCGAATGAGGAAATAGCTGTAAAGTGTCTTTCAGAATGGTACAACATCAGAGCACGGCATGCTTGGGCCTCGAACCCAGAACCTTTTGTTTCTAAGTCAACATCCCTAACCACACTAACAGCTCTACTGTTTCCCCTCCCCTGTCCAGGTGAACCACCACAATAAGAGCTCGGACCGGGCAGTTCTCGTGACGGACAAGTTCCTCTACAAACTGGACCCCAAGAAGGGCTACAAGGCCATGAAGCAGGGAACACCTCTGGCACAGGTGGGTGGGAAACAGTGTGTACAGGTGTGTGTGTGTGTGAGAAGCAGGGAACGCCACTCGCACAGGTGGGTGTGTCTGTGTGTGTGAAGAGTGGTCATTTTTGTTACTACTTATTCTAGTGAAAAGCTCTCATTAGAAAAAAATGAACGAATAAGATGGCTTGCTTTCCCTAATACATGTACCTAGAAACTGTCAATGAATTATCTTGCCAAATTTAGTGCCAGTATTATACATGTATTTGATTGTCATTCTTTTTTAATTGCACTTTGTATTCAAATTTTGCATTTGACCTTTGCACCCAACCTTTGAACCTGACCTTTGTATCCAAATTTTGCATGACCTTTGAACCTGACCTTTGTATCCAAATTTTGCATATGACCTTTGTATCCAAACTTTTCATGACCTTTTAACCTAACCTTTGTATCCAAATCTTGCGTATGACCTTTGAACCTGACCTTTGTATCCGAATTTTGCATATGACCTTTGCACCCAACCTTTGAATCTGACCTTTGTAACAAAACTTTTCATGACCTTTGAACCTGACCTTTGTATCCAAATCTTGCGTATGACCTTTGAACCTGACCTTTGTATCCAAATTTTGCATATGACCTTTGAACCTGACCAGATGACGGGTGTGAGCGTGACCCCGGGTCAGGACCAGCTGATCGCGGTGCACCTGGCAGGGGGCAACGACCTGGTTCTGTGTGTGACGGCCATCATGCCTCGCCAGGACCAGCGGGTACCAGAGCTACTGGCCGTGCTGTGTGACGCCTATAAAAGGTACGACTAGCCGTGTGTATGTTTGTTTGTTTGTGTGTGTGTGTTGTGAAATGTATTAATTTTAATGTTTTTCCATTAAAGATATATATCAACTTTTTTACTTGAACAGTTATCATAGAAGAGGTCCGAGAAATGCATTTGCAGCCTAAAACTGTCTGTTGTGCTGTTTTTGAGTGGATATGGGGGTAGTTTCACAGGAATTGAAATCAGTCTCTCAAAGATGGTGTACCTGTAAGTCCCCAGCACACCCTCAAGCTTGACATTCCACATTTAAACCCAATAACAGCTAGCCCATCAAAATAAAAACAAAGATGTGATTTCTGTAACCTTGTTTTGTGTACGTAAACCCTGGGCCTAAAACTATCTAATAGGTACACATTTCACTGTCAAACCCCAGTACTATCAGTCAGCTAGCTATCTCACCAGAACCCTGCCCTCTGGAAACACAGGACATATTATTCCAGTAACCTACCTTTGTGTACCTAAACCCTGGACCTAAAACTATTTAGATATACATTTCACAGCTAACCCCCTGGAACCCTGCTTTTGAAAACACAGAATGTGATTCCTGTAGCCTGTACCCCAGTCAGGCTTGGTGCCAGGTTTGGGCTTCAACCATCATTGATTATCCTACGCAGGGACATCCAACAGCCAAACCGCCTGTCTGGATGTACCCTACTCTTTTAACTGTCACTCTTAGTTCCTGTGGACGTCCCCCCCAAACCAGCAAACCCTCTCTGTAACTGTATACGCCACTACAGAAACAGCAAGGAATCTTTCTCCCTTATGTACCACTAGGCACTATAAACTTACTGTGACCTTAAGGTGAACAATAGCAACAGTGGAAAATACCCCATGCTACTGTGATGAACGGACACATACTGCAGAAATACTGCAGAAATAGTTACCTGATGAACCCATACTGCAGAAATAGTTACCTGATGAACCCATACTGCAGAAATAGTTTCCTATCCACACTGCGCACTCATTGGATCATCCTTCATATGTGATTAAGTTATGGGGATAGCGCCGAAGTCGCGCGGCGAAGACGGAACCCTTGCCAGCTGTACACGAATATAAAGGAGGGTGGGTGGGTGGGTCGGTTTCTGATAAATCCCCTCCTCGGGAAAACCCTGTTTCTCATCGAATCTCCCTCCAGCTGTTACTTCCTGGGTCGACCTCACCACGCGCTCCTCGGCGTTGCGGATGGATCCAACAAGAGGCAGTAGGGTGATCATCCCTTGTACTTATATGGTTGTGAGAATCATGTGATTCAGGATCAACCAATGAGCGCACAGTGAAGATAGTTTCCTATCCACACTGCGCACTCATTGGATCATCCTTCATATGTGATTAAGTTATGGGGATAGCGCCGAAGTCGCTTACCTTCACCTTATCCCCATGCTAACTTGTTACTTCATAAATCTACACATTCTCTGACTCCTATACTTTACCCCCTTCCTTATCATTGAAGTTCTCTCTACTTCAACATTTCACATCTCTTACCCCCTCCCTTATTCTCCATTTTCTCTCTACCTCACCTTCTCACGTAACTTCAAACACCCTCTCTTATCTTTCTTCGTACCCCTTTCACCCATTCTAATAAAACTCGAAAGGCGTCCACTCTTTCTTTCATATTCCCTCATTTCACTGGCCTCAAAACCGTCGAAGTAATCAAAGAATTTCCCCCTTGTCCGTCAAGATATCTCATCTGACATATACTCTCGCATTCATTCTTCCGAAACGAGCAAAATCTGCCATTTTCTCGCCATGAACAACCGTCCTCTGCAGGGCGACACTCTGCCACCAAACTCAGTTTTGCACCCTCACGGTGCCAGCAACCACCAGGCACGAATAACTAGAGGCCCGCACATGCGCGCTGATTCCTTCGCCAGGATGCAAACGCACCATGTACAAAGATTCTTTATTCACCGGTACTCCGTCTTTAACCACTTTAGAGTGACCACAAACATCCCAGCCCAAACCACTGGACCCCAATACACGAGTGCCGTTTCCCAGCATGAAACTCCCATCGTACGCGATTAGAGGCTCCCTGACCGCCACTAGTCACGCAGTGATCGCACACTAACACTGAGTGCAGCAAACACGACGCACGAACGACCAGAAACCCACACATGCGCGCCATTTCCTTTCTGTGAAAACGCCCGCTATGTGCAAAGGACGCAGTCTCTCTGACTCACGCTACTCCTATGAGTCCCACTAAGCACCCACTAACAATGCAGCCAACGCCCAGCACCATCAACAGCCCGCACACGCGTACCATTTTCTCCCTGTGAAAACACCCGCCGTGTGCGATCAGACTCTCTGACCAACGCTACTCAGCAATTGCACACTATCAACCGTGCAGCCAATACCAAGCACAACCGACCAGATCTAGAAACTCGCATGACATCTTCTTCCTATGAAACACCCGTCATGCGCGGAAAAACTCTCTGATCAACGCTACTCAGTGATCGCATACTAACAGAGCAGCAAACACCAAGCACAAACAATCAGTGGCCCGCACATGCGTGCCATTTTCTTTCCGGACTCTGGAAACACCCGCCACGTGCGGAAAGACTCTCTGAACAACGCCACTCAGTGAGCTCACACTAACCATGCAGCAAACACCGAGCACAGCCGATCAGCGGCCCAAACATGCGTTCCCTTTTCTTCTTGTCAAAACACCCGCCAAGTGCGGAAATACTCTCTGACCAACGGCACCACTACTCAGTGATCGCACACTAACAGTGCAAGAAACACCAAGCACAAACGATCAGAGGCCCTCACCTGCCACCTGCATGCCCTTTTTTCCCTATGAACACACCTGCCATTCGCGGGAAAACTCTCTGATCAACGCTACTCAGTAATCGCACCCTAACAGTGCAACAAACACCGAGCACAAATGACCAGAGGCCCGCCCATGCGCGCCATTTCACCCCTATGAAAACACCAGGCATGCGCTGAAAGACTCTGACCAACTTCACTCATTGATCGCACACTAACAGTGCAACAAACACCAAGCACAATCGGAAGCCCGCACATACACGCCATTTCATTCCTGTGAAAACACCCACAATGTGCGGAAAGACTCTCTGATCAACGCTACACAGTGATCGCACCCTAACAGTGCAGCAAACACCGAGCACCAACAATTAGAGGCTCGCACATGCGCGTCGCTTCATTCCTGTGAAAACACCCGCCATATGCGGAAAGACTCTCCGATCAACGCTACTCAGTGATCGCACACAGTAACAGTGCAACAAACACCGATCACAATCGGAGGCCCGCACATACGCGCCGTTTCATTCCTGTGAAAACACCCGCCATGTGCGGAAAGACTCTCTGATCAACGCTA
>NC_049988.1:21177466-21188439 GCF_000003815.2 Branchiostoma floridae
TCAGTGATCGCACACAGTAACAGTGCAACAAACACCGAGCACAATCGGAGGCCCGCACATACGCGCCGTTTCATTCCTGTGAAAACACCCACCATGTGCGGAAAGACTCTCCGATCAACGCTACTCAATGATCGCACACTAACTGTGCAACCAACACCGAGTACAATCAGAAGCCCGCACATGCACGTCGTTTCATTCCTGTGAAAACACCCACCATGTGCGGAAAAACTCTCTGATCAACGCTACTCAGTGATCGCACACTAACAGTGCAACAAACACCGAGCACAATCAGAAGCCCGCACATGCGCACCGTTTCATTTCTGTGAAAACCCCCGCCATGTGCGGAAAGACTCTCCGATCAACGCTACTCAGTGATCGCACACTAACAGTGCAACAAACACCGGGCACCTACGATCAGAAGCCCGCACATGCACGTCGTTTCATTTCTGTGAAAACACCCGCCATGTGCGGAAAGACTCTCCGATCAACGCTACTCAGTGATTGCACACTAACAGTGCAGCAAACACCGAGTACCAACCATCAGAGGCCCGCACATGCGCGCCGTTCCATTCCTATGGCTATGAAAACACCCGCCATGTGCGGAAAGACTCTCTGATCAACGCTACTCAGTGATCGCACACTAACAGTGCAACAAACACCGAGCACAATCAGAAGCCCGCACATGCGCACCGTTTCATTTCTGTGAAAACACCCGCCATGTGCGGAAAGACTCTCCGATCAACGCTACTCAGTGATCGCACACTAGCTGTGCAGCCAACACCGAGTACAATCAGAAGCCCGCACATGCACGTCGTTTCATTCCTGTGAAAACACCCGCCATGTGCGGAAAGACTCTCTGATCAACGCTACTCAGTGATCGCACACTAACAGTGCAACAAACACCGAGCACCAACGATCAGAAGCCCGCACATGCGCGCCGTTCCATTCCTATGGCTATGAAAACACCCGCCATGTGCGGAAAGACTCTCTGATCAACGCTACTCAGTGATCGCACACTAACTGTGCAGCCAACACCGAGTACAATCAGAAGCCCGCACATGCGCGCCGATTCATTCCTGTGAAAGCACCCGCCATGTACGGAAAGACTCGCTGATCAACGCTACTCAGTGATCGCACACTAACAGTGCAGCAAACACCGAGTACAATCAGAAGCCCGCACATGCGCGCCGTTTCATTTCTGTGAAAACACCCGCCATGTGCGGAAAGACTCTCTGATCAACGCTACTCAGTGATTGCACACTAACAGTGCAGCAAACACCGAGCACCAACCATCAGAGGCCCGCACATGCGCGCCGTTCCATTCCTATGGCTATGAAAACACCCGCCATGTGCGGAAAGACTCTCTGATCAACGCTACTCAGTGATCGCACACTAACAGTGCAGCAAACACCGAGCACAATCAGAAGCCCGCACATGCGCGCCGTTTCATTTCTGTGAAAACACCCGCCATGTGCGGAAAGACTCTCCGATCAACGCTACTCAGTGATCGCACCCTAACAGTGCATCAAACACCAAGCACCAACGATCGGAGGCCCGCACATGCGCGCCGTTTCACCCCCATGAAAACACCCGCCATGCGCGGAAAAACTCTCTGATCAACGCTACTCAGTGATCGCACACTAACAGTGCACCAAACACCAAGCACAAACGATCAGAGACCCGCACATGCGCGCCGTTTCACCAGCTGAAAAGAAAACACGCCAACACGAAACCTCTCCGGACCTCGCTACTCGGTGTTCTCACGGTATAAAAGAACCATCAAACACCAAGCAGGAGCGACCGAGAACGATCCGTACATGCGCTGTTTTCTCCAAAATATAGTACAAAACGGACCAAAACACACCTTCTTTCCTCGTGATTTAAGGAGACTCCCCTCAGCGATAGAAACTGCCAACGCTGCTGCCAGGCTGTGGTTCCTTAGACGACTGCATTCCTTAATAGTCCAGGTCTGTGTCGCCGTCACTGTGTCAACACAAGCAAAACTTTACAAACAACAACGGTAAAAGAAAATATCCCTAATTAGAGGGAAACCAAACACTTCAAAACAGCAACAACAGACATAAAGACAAAATATCTGAGGGGAATCCCGCCTCAAATCGATGTCACCAAAAACGTGCACGCCTCCCTGAAAAAACCAAAGCCGTGCGCTCCGTGACGGCTGTCGTCTAGTGTCGATGCCGCGAAGAACTGCCGTATGTGTTGGGAATGCTCGGCTTGCTGGCTCCAACGCTCTGTCGCAGCTTGCTGCACCTCGGTCGCGATGTGGTAGTCACCTTCCTCGGCACAGGAGAGCTGGAAACCGGGCTGATCTACTAAGAAAACAACACGTTTAGAACACAAGTATCAATTAAAGACAAAGCAAATGCAAATCAAGCACGAGCGAACCGAGCGAAAGCCCGACACCAAAGATATGCAAAACAACACGTGTACACATTAACCACCCCAAACCATTGTTCCCAGGAAAACATAATTGGACAAAAAACACAAACGTTTGTTACCGCATTTTCGCCCCAAACCTGCCGTATCTTTAACATCCGACGTTTCGACCCGCCAGGTAGGACTCTTCCGCCCTTTCAATATGTGAAGAGGCCGCCAAAAGTCTGTCAGAGCTTGCTGCATCTCAGTCGCGCTGTGGTAGTCGCCTTCCTCGGCCTGGGAGAGCTGGAATCCGGGCTGAGCTGCTAAGAAAACAACACGTTCAGACCACAAATTCTGAACCTACAGTAAAGCAGCTAAACCCAACTCGAGCATTCACCCGCCACGCTGGCACACACCTCACGTGGTCACAAAAGGGGATCCTGTCACGAGTTTCCCTCCCTTCCTAAGAACAAAACCTGCTACGTTCCGTTCCAAACAAAAGATAATGAAATTCCCACCCAGTCAACTAAGGCAAACAAATGCAACAAAGCAGTAAAAACCGGGAGAAAACCCGACACCAAAGATATGCAAAACAACACGTGAACAACGACACCCAAGCGAGTGTTCCCAGAAAAGCAGAATTCAACACATACAACAACGTACGTTACCGCATTTTCCACCCAAACCTGCCATATCTCAGCCATCCTGAAGTTTTCCCCCCACTATGTCGGACTCGTCCGTCCTTTCGCTACGTGGAGATGGTCTGCCCAAGGTCTGCCGGAGCTTCTGGTTCCATCGCCCCGCCGTTACTTGCTGCACAGCTGAACCTCAGAAATTGTCTTCCTCCGTCAAACTGGAGTCTATGCTGCCTCCCTGTGTGCTTATCGACAAAATACCCAGTCAACTAAAAGCAAACAAATGCAAATCAAGCACGTGCAAACCAGGCGAAAGCTCGACACCAAAGATATGCAAAACAACACGTGAACAAAACGGCACACAAACCATTGTTCCCAGAAAAGCAGAATTCGACAAATACCACAACGTATGTTACCGCATTTTCCACCCAAACCTGCCGTATATCCACCGTCCTGAAATTTGACCCCACTAGGTAGAACACTAGGACTCTTCCGTCCTTTCGATGCGTGGAGAGGGTCTGCCCAAGGTCCGCCGGAGCTTCTGGATCCCTCGCCCCGCCGTTACTTGCTGCACAGCCGAACCTCCGAAGTTGTCTTCCTCCCACTGGTAATCCGGAGTCTAGGCTGCAACACTGCGTGCTCCTCGGGCACAAAACCCGCCCGGCGGCGAGAAACGTGGTCGTGAAACCGCAAGCGGCGGAGACCTGGTCGTCCATCGCCAGGCGACCTCGGCGTTGCGGATGAATCCAACAAGAGGCAGTAGGGTGATCATCCCTTGTACTTATATGGTTGTGAGAATCATGTGATTCAGGATCAACCAATGAGCGCACAGTGAAGATAGTGGAGAACTCTGGATAACATACCTGAAGAGGCATGCCATTAACAACATGGACATTTCAAATACTATGCCCTATACCCGTGCACACATAATTCTATTATCAATAAAAAAGGCCAAAACTTGGATCTATCCTTGATCCGCATGCCAACATGATCTAGAGAAGTGTGATCTCACAGGCGCTACAGAGTTGATCCGGATCCCGCTGGCTGCCCACTCCAGGGCGAGGCTCTTTGTCAGGTTGTCCACAGCGGCACGGGCAGCCCCCGTGTGACTGGGGAAATACAAACAATAACTTTTAGAACATGAAAACAAACTCCACCTCTGGGTTCACATCTATGAGGACATACATATAACCCAGGGATGTCTCCAGCTTTAGATTTTTTCCCGTTCCAGTCATTGTTTAGGTGCCTATGTTGTTCATTTTCTTTGGTAAATGTGTCAATTTAAGCTACTGAAAATAGATTTTCAACAGTTTCATCCCATGAAGTTCAGATTTTTGGGACGGATAACAAGTAAATTTCTGTCCTGGGATGGAGGGGCAGGTCCTGGAGACAGCCCTGATATAAGCAAAGCTTGATACTCATTTTCACCTGAGTTGAGCAAGGAGGTTAACTAAGGGAATCTGTGTTACGTGCCTTTCTCAAGGATAAAACATTTGCTTGGGATCTGAATCCAGTACCTTTAGATGTCAAAGAGAAAGGTGAGAAAAGTTTGTGCTTACCTCATCATAGGAAAGCCTTTCCACATGTCTGCTATGATGTTGACAATGACTCCACCATGTTCTGCCATCCAGGAGTGGTATGCTACATGCAGAATAAAGTTATAATTTGTCTTTCATTGAACAACAGATTAGTGAAAAGTGAAACTTATGACTGGGTTAAACTGTCTTTAACCATCTTCCATGGTTACAAAATTGTTCCCAAGTCTATAGTTAGCAGGATGAAGTTACCTTCAGCAGAGGAAGGTGCCATTAAGGTTTGTGTCCACCACAGCATACAGCTATAAAGTATACAACATTGTTCACAAGTCTGTCGCTAGCATGACTAGGGTTAAGTTACCGTCCCTACAGCAGAGGAAGGTACCATTAAGGTTTGTGTCCACCACAGCGTACAGCTATTAAGTATACAACATTGCTCATAAGTCTATCCCTAGCAGGATGAGGGTTACATTACCTTCCCTACAGCAGAGGAATGTGCCATTAAGGTTGGTGTCCACTACAGCATTCCAGCCCTTCAGGCTGATATGGGCAGCCGGGCTGGGGAACTGACCGCCAGCGTTGTTCACCAGGAAGTCCAGTTTACCAAACTCACCGATGGTCTTGGAAAATAGATTTTTCACCTGTAAGAAGACCATGTAAGAAAAATCAAATAAGTACACAATGTATCACTGTATCACTTTTTCTCTTAGGTACAAAATGCTTAGTAGAGAAAGTAGCACATAGCCTGGAGTCGAGCCTTGTTGTTAGCTTTGGTCAGCTCCCAAAGGTGGCTACCCTGCAAACTGGACTTTGGGAGTGGACCAAAGCTAACAACAAGGCTAGATTCCAGGCTAAGTAGTACTTGCCATTTTTAAAGTCTTTGGTGTACCTTGGTCAGTGTTTGAACCTGCAACCCCCAAATTCAAAGTGAGCACTCACTTGGCTGTTGTAACATCACGAGTTGCAACTGAGTCTTAAAAAACAATATGAACTATAGTAGTGTACTGTGGGCTAGCTTACATATTAAAGACCTTTGGGAGCTAAAAACATGGCTTGACTCCAGGCTAATTCTTAGCAGTATTTGCCATTTTAAAAGTCTTTGGTATGAGTTGGTCAGGGTTTGAACTCGCAACCCCCAAATTCAAAGTGAGCACTCAGCTGGCTATCGCAACATTACAACTGAGTCCTATACTATGGGCTATAGTATAAAGACAATAAGAACTGCAGTAGTGGACTGTGGATTAGCTTACATCCTCCTCCTTCCTGATGTTACACTGCAGTGCCTTGACTTGTGCAGGGCTGTCCGTGGGGATGTGTGAGGACATCTCTGCTGCTGCTGTTCTCACCTTCTCCTCACTACGGGACGCTATCATTACTTTACATCCTTGGGGGGATGGAAATTCATAATACGATGAAAGTTATGAGGAGTTTCCTTTTTAAAAAATTGGCTGTTTAAACAAACAATATTTAACAATCATCTGGACTTTCCTTCGAAAACACTCACAGTTTCTGTTGAAGTAATGTTACTGCAAGAAAATTATTTGTCAAGAGGGTTTGATGATGGTTTCAAAAATTATGGTTGACACATGACGTCACAAATCAACATGGCGGTACCCATTCACCTGAGCTTACACCCAAACAGGTTTCTGTTACATAAAGCTAGCAATCATTACAGGGTTTAATGACCTATATAATATTTCACACGATATCAAAGATACCAGACACGCCCCCCTCCCCAATCACACTATGCCAAAAACTTGGATATTTCTCAATGAAAGTTTACATAAAAGCTTCCATACCTAAGTACAACAGTTCCTGAGTTATGGCCTTCCCTATTCCCGTCCCTCCTCCTGTCACGATGGCGACTTTGTCTGTAAAAAGTCCTTGTCTGAAAGCAGAGCGAACTCGCAAACCTCCGGCAGCCATTTTGGACTTTGACCTTTTACCTTATTAGATAGTCCACTTAAAAATAGGAGGTTTTGGAATACAAATATTATATATAAAATTATACGTTTTTCGGTTCTAGTTTGTCCTCAAAAGATAACACAGTAAAATTCTGTAATTGAGCTTTATAATGTTTTGTCTCAACTTTAATAGCGTTGATAATGTTACTTTTATACGACTATACTTCACCCCTTCAAGGCAGGATGTAACACTCCACCAGCAAGATGGCTGCCTGCACGGAAAAAAATCCGGCTGAAGAAGAAGACTTCGACGAAGATGTTGTTTTTGAAAATTCTCCACTATATCAACATCTTCAAGACGTTGGCGAGTTAGACTTCGAAGTTGGTGAGTTGAAATACGTTCATCTATTTGTCCACACGATTAAATTAGATGATTTTATAGAGGGGCGGAGCTAGCTGTCATAATCGCAACAGCTGAAAGTATATGTTATTTTGACTGCAGTAGAAGCCATAAAAGTCATATAATGATAGGTGATTTATATGTTATAAATTACAGTTATAAATCACATTTGTTACTACATGAGACAGATGCTTTTAAATCACACTACTTGTATATATAATTTTCCAGTAGAAGAAAATATTATTCCCTAAACACGCGTGTGTTTGCCATCGTATCCTTCCTACATGTGGTACGTGAAATATTAGTACCTCCCCGACCTTTTCCATCTATTTTTAGCGGTCAGCCTTAATACCGGAATCCACAGGAAACCACATGAAGGAGTGTATAATATACTGAAATACAGTTTGTTTTTAATCAAAACATACCGTATCCATATACTTCTTCATATCCATATAAGGTTCTTTAAGCACAACCAAGGAGTACATGTACTTACTTTCAATGTCTAGCAGAAACCATCATCAGGATAGAATGCTTGTAGCCACATTTGGGACGGCATTCTTGCTACTGCAGCGCCACCTACATCGGCTATAAGTAGCATCAAGAAGTAGTTTCCAGTCATTCTACCCTGATGATGGTGTCTGATAGACATTGAAACATTTGAAGTAAGTACTCCTTGGTTGTGCTTAAAAAAACCTTACTACATGTATATGAATAATTGCCTGATGAACCCGATGAAGTTATTTACAGAAAACATACCGTATTTCGGTAGATTATACACCCCTTGATGTGATTTCCTGTGGTTTCCTGTGGATTCCGGTACTAAGGTCGACCCTATTTTTAGCGTCGCTCCCGCCGGATGACATTACCATGCCCACAGTTGTTACATTCTTCTCCACGCTACACTAAACTGTTATACACACCCGCATTATCATAGCTGTTCCTCATGTGCTAATATGGTGATCACACGAATACTTCAAACCCTCACGTGTTGGTCTGTGAAACCTTTTCCTCGAGTGCTTTGCCAAGGTTTGGATGTGGAGTTTTTCATCTTTAATCTCTGCTTTTACGAAGAGTTGTGAGTAGATGCACCATTAATAGAAAGAGGAGGAGCAATGCTGGATTACTTTGCTACAGCCTAGCATCACAGTGTGGTGAGAATTGGCCCTCAGCATATTTCACAGACGCGAGGGGAGGGACTTTATGGGCATTTGTAGCCTGGTGGTAGGTAGTACTGTAGTAACAGATGTTAGCATTACCAAAAGGAGCACAGCTTTAACCAACAGAATTTCAGCCAGTACTAGAAGTAGGTCAAAAGCCCATATTTATGTGCATGTGCCAACTGGTAGGTACATATGTAGGCTTCCCTGTGGATGCTATTTTTACATGCATTTCTGATTGCTTTGTGTAGGGACAACTTCAAAATGTAAACCTGAGGTAAACGGCCTGACAAGAACGCAAGGAAACCAGGCCTGGTTCAAAGGTGTCATCATGTCACTTCTGAGAAACATCCTCGGATTTCTCATCCACGTTGGAACGTTTCCAAAAAGACTGTTGGCAGAGATCGAGCAAGGTTACGTAAAGCAGTACGTCTCCCTGTTGATCCAGTCCAAGCTTCTTCTCGACGACGATCACCACTTTCTTCAGCTGTATGATCCAGATACCTTCAGTGGTGATGACGTTGATACAAACTGGTTTCTCTCAGCAGATGCTTTGAAACTCGAACAGTTCTCAACACATTTCTGTGCAGCCTTAGTCCTAGCAACTGCTCTGTTCCTCCAACAGAACTGTTGGTTGGTTGTTACGTTTCTGGTCCTACCGGCAGCTCTGTGTATAATCTGCTGGTTCATGTTGTTTGTCAGAAGTCATCACGAGCATAAATCAAGCCTGACCCTGTTAAGGACGTGGTTGTCGGAAGGAGAGAAGTGCGTCTCCCTCGCGAGAAAGAGCTTCCGCCACGTCCAGGAGAGAGAGTTGGTGGCGCGAGGGTTCACAATGGTACACGGACAGGTTCCCGTGGAGAGAATGATCCACAGTCGGCTGTGGCAGAGTCAACAGCAGTGCGTGTCGTTACGAGCAACGCTCGTGCGCGCGACGGCGGACATGATACAGCAGCACAGAAAGGCGGTGCTTCGGTTGTTGCAGGACTGTCCGCTCAACTCAGAAGTGGACAACACCAACAGTTACATCAGTGTGATACCACTACAGGAACTAACCAATCAGCTGCTGAATGATACAGCACAGGTTTGTACTTATCTTACCTATAAACATCAATCAAAAAGACTGTACTATATTTCAAGTAAGCTTTGAAAATCTCAAATCCTCAGAGAATGAAATTATGAAGTTGTTGCTTTTCTCATAGAATAATTAATAATCTGTATCATGAATTTGAAAAAGTCTTAAGCAACCCACACATGTTTCTGTATATCTCTTTTGTACAATGACAGCTTTTGTCAACCATACTGTATCAGTGCCATGCTTGAAGTTAAAGTATGTCCTCAGACTATACAGCACATCCTTCAACAAGCATGCTGTTGTTATGTTATTTTTGCCAAATCTACACATGTATTTAACTCTTGTATCAATCCAGCAAATGATATGTAGATCACAAGAATTGCAGTTGCCTGATGTAACTTGATAAACATTCAGTTGTATGTGTAGTTATTAGATGACATACAGTAGACACACTATACCAGTATTCAGTGACACCGGCACTGTGCCTGGTATATTTAGACTGATAGCCAACAGCTGTGACTAGTACTGAACATGTGGTTAGTATGTAGAGGTTGAGGGAAATATGGGTCTGTGGTAGTCTCAGATTAATGGAGAATGTGTCTGCCCCACTTTTAGCTGGACAGACTAACAGATGATTGTCACGTGCTGGCTGGAAACATTGCCGATGAATGATGATATACGAGGGGCGTGCAATTAGTAATGGTCCTGACCCATTTCCCATAGCAGGAGATTAATGAAACTTGGCACAGTTATTAGTCTTTCTCTTCATAGGAATCACCCAGAGTTATGCATTTCTCCCATCGTTTGATGCAGCTCTGGACACCGATTTTGTAGGACACCCCAGGTTGGTCCTCCAACTGATGCCTCATCAATGGCACAAGAGGGACGACCAGGTCTGGGAGCTGTTTCCACAGACTTCCAGCCACGTTTGAATTCAGGATGCCAGCGTTTTACAAGGTCATATGATGGGGCATCATCACCATAAGTTTTTTTCATTTATTTCATCAAAAGTCTTCTTTGGTGTGCGTCCTTTCAAATACAAAAACCGGATCACTGCGCGACACTCAACTGGTTCCATTTCACACCTGGTCCATTTCGCACCTGACTAAGTTCAAACACCAGTAAATCAGAAACCACAATTAGTTCAGAGCTGTCTTTTGCAACATAACCCAATGGCCATAGAGATATGAATTATTACACATACAAAATTTCATTTAGATCAGACAACTGGAAGTGGGTCAGGACCATTACTTATTGCACGCCCCTCGTATTGATGTGGAGTTTTTCTAATAGTTGGTCAAAAGTTATTGGCACATTTACAGTTTATTTATATGTTACTAGTATTCTATAATGTCAATGACAATGCATTGAAGAAGTTCACACTTCTCACTCACACAATCTGCTAGCATCACGGGGGGATCGCATCATTTCTGCCAACATTCAAATAGACTCTAGCATTACCTAAACTTGAGCTTTGGTGCATTCATTTGAAAGTATGGCTAGTGTCGTCAAACATACTAGTACTCAAATGTTGACGGAAATGAAGTATGTCTCATCTGTGAAGCAGTTTTGTGATCTATAGGAACGTGGACTTGTGCTAGTATGTCAATGATTTCTATAGTGTGCAACTTTTGTGTATTTACCTATCTTTACAATACTTATTATCATCTTAATTGGTCCCTGTTGTTTTCCCAGCCAGCCATTGTATTTATAACGCACAGGTATACATAAATGACTGCTCCACTCATGCTCCCCTCGCTTTCTTTACCATCACAGGTAGAAGTGAATGATGACAACAGTTCCCTGAAGTCCCTGAAGAACCTGGTCCAGCTTCAGGCTGACCAAGTGTCCGAGTTTCTCCCGGCGTCTCGCCCTCTGCTTCTCTCCT
>NC_049988.1:21188539-21239017 GCF_000003815.2 Branchiostoma floridae
GCAAATACCTTCGCACACGCACGACACCAAATTTATATGAAGGGATTATCAAGGCACATCTGTGTCAAATTTCAGCTCATTCGGTTGCAATACCAAGGTACAGGAGCCAAAAGTGTCCTTTTTTGGTCAAAAATTGGTCAAAAAATCGCAAAAATAAGCATTTTGTTGAACTGTACACCAAAAGTGTTATTGAATTTATATGGGGGCATTATCAAGGCACATCTCTGTCAAATTTCAGCTCATTTGGTTGTAATACCAGGGTACAGGGGCCAAAAGTGTCCTTTTTTGGTCAAAAATTGGTCAAAAAATCGCAAAAATAAGCATTTTGTTGTACTGTACACCAAAATTGTTATCGAATTTATATGGGGGCATTACCAAGGCACATCTCTGTCAAATTTCAGCTCATTTGGTTGTAATACCAGGGTACAGGGGCCAAAATATACAGTTTTGGTCTAAAATTGACCAAAAAATCTCAATAAAATCATTTTAGAGGCAGATATGAAAAAACTGAGAAAAAAGCATCAAGGTATTGGCCCATTCTACCCCTGTGCCAAATTTCAGGTCATTCGGTCCAGGAACGGCGGAGATGAATCACTTTGAAGATTTGACAGGAGAAAGAAGAAGAAGAAGAAAGAAAGAAAGAAGAAACATTACGAATACAATATATTTCACCATACTATGTATGGCTGAAATATAAATATACTATGAACAGATATGTTGTACAATTTACGTTCTACTACAAAATGCTGTCCATCTTCTATTCAATATAGTACTATAAATATGGTGATTATGTTTCTGTGTGAGAGTCCCACTAGGGCTCATGATCAAAATCACGGCCAAAATTTGCAGGAAAATTTATTGATTTAAAGCTAGATCCATGTAACAAGCTATTGTTATGCACACATGTATCCTTCCTTACTTCCTGACAACTAATTATAGTGCTATAAAACCCTATCCATCAAACAGGTAGCTTAGACCCTGGAGACTTTCATATCCTGCTTGATATTTGATGTTCAGATGGAGAGTTTAGAGTGGAGCTTCTTGATCCAGACCGGATGGGACTATTCACGGAGGATTCGTGACTTTTCCTATAGATCTAGAACCGGTGTTATAAGGCCTGGTGAAGTCAGTGTTATGTTTCAAGTGAGGGTCCAGGGAAAATTTTTATTGTGTTGGTAGATAGGGATTTTCTCTTTTTTTACTTTTGTTTAGATTTTGGCCAAAGTCATCCAAGAACTGTGTGAACCTGGAGGATTCGTGACTTTCCTGAACATAACTGGTGTGTAAGGCCTGGGGAAATTACTGTTCTGTTTCTGGTTAGGGTCCAGAAAAAATTAGCCTGGTTAGATCTCGCTTATAGCAGCCCGTCCAACATCCGCTGGCCTCCTAGAGGAGAAGAAGGGCCAGTTACAGCCCTAGATGGCAGAGTTTGTGTTAAACAGACTATGAAAAAATTAGGTTGGAAGGCAGGGATTCTCTCTATTTTTTTTTTTAGATTTCAGCCAAAGTCATCCAACAAATACAGTTTAACTTTGTATAAACCTGACATGCACCCTGGTGTTTTCAATATTGTATAGAAGCACATTCAAGTACATTGCATTTCAATTCACAGCTAGGATATAAAAACTCTCTTCAATAAGTCTTCTGTGAGAGTCACTGTGGAAAGACACCGGATGGTTGTCTGAAACGTCTGACCGTTTCCAAAACCATACCCAGTTGCTTGAGTAACTACTTTTTGGCGTATCTTATTACATGTACCTGGATGTCTAATCTTTATCGACATATATAGTACATTGTATATGACTGTTCAAAACCTTGTCTGTGAAATACAGGAAGTCAGTTTTGAATTTCACCACTTAGATGTAAGATGGAAAATTTTATGCCACTTGCCAGCGGTTGACCGAGAGAAAAAAGGGCTGGGGTTTTCAGGCTTTGTTAGGGTCATCAAACTAATTATTCTACCGTTAAATGTTGCCAGCAACCCAACCCCACCCCCACCCCCCCACCCCCCCTTGCAGATCCTCAGAAATTTTATGTCCCTTGCTTTGCAGTTGAGCAAGAAAAAGGGTTTTGCTAGGGTGGGTCTGGTAACTGTAAACCCCACATTTCATTTCCCCGGCCCGAGCCTGGTGATGGTTTGTTTAGTATTCTCCTCAGGCAGGTTTGACGTCAGAGCAGCGCTTGTCGAAGGCGAGGGTTTAAACCGAGCTCCGGGGATTACACATGATTATTCCTCCTACATCAGCTTGTATTAATAAACCACAAGAGTCAAGCCAACATACTGGAACAGTTGTCCTCTGCTATCATGGTAACCTGTGCGAGGTTCACACTTGGCGGGTTTGACGTCAGAGCAGCGCTTGTCGATCGCGAGGGTTTAAACCGAGCTGTGGAGATTACACATGATTATTCTACCTGCATCAGACTTGCACTAATAAACCACAAGAGTCAACCCAACATACTGGAACAGTTGTCATCTACTATCACGGTAACCCTTGCAAGGTGCACGCTTGGCAGGTTTGACGTCACCACAGCACAAGCTTTTATACTGAGTAGCTAAGATTACACATGATTATTCTACCTGCATCAGACTTGCATTAATAAACCACAAGAGTCAAGCTAACATACTGGAGCAGTTGTCAGTACAGCACTTGTCGAACACAAGCTTTTATACTGAGGAGCTGAGATTTGTCATGATTATTCTACCTACATCAGACTTGCATTAGTATTAAACCACAAGAGTTGACCTGACAGACCGTAACTGTTGTCTTCTACTACATGTGTATCATGGTAACCCTTGCGAGGTGCACACTTGGCAGGACTGACGTTAACGCAGCACTTGTCAGACACAAGGTTTTACCGAGGAGCTGAGATTAGACATGATTATTCTACCCTCATTAGACTTGTATTAATTAACCAGAAAACTCAAGTTTTGACGTCACACAGCACTTGTCAGACACAAGCTTTTATACAGAGGAGCTCATAAGTCTTGAGTATTCCTCCTACATCAGCTTGTATTAATACATCACTTGAGTCAAGCCAACATACTGGAACAGTTGTCCTCTGCTATCATCGTAACCCGTGCGAGGTTCACACTTGGCGGGTTTGACGTCATTGCAGCACTTGTCAGACACAAGGTTTTATTCCGAGGAGCTGAGATTAGTCCTGATTATTTCTCCTACATCAGCTTGCATTAATAAACCACAAGAGTGCAGCCATCAGCCAGGTTTAGAGAGTAGAATTACTGGAACTGTTGTCATCTCCCATCCCCGTAACCCGTGCGAGGTTCGCACTTGGCAGATTTGACGTCACACAGCACAAGCTTTTTATACTGAGTAGCTGAGATTGGACATGATTATTCTACCTACATCAGCTCGCATTAATAAACCACAAGAGTCAAGCCAACATACTGGAACTGTTGTCCTCTACTATCATGGTAACCCGTGCGAGGTTCACACTTGGTAGGTTTGACGTCAGAACAGCACTTGTCAGACACAAGGTTTTATTCCGAGGAGCTGAGATTAGTCCTGATTATTTCTCCTACATCAGACTTGCATTAATAAACCACTAGAGTGCAGCCATCAGTGATGTTAATAAGAGAGTACATATACTGTAGCTGTTGTCATCTCCTATCTCGTAACGAAGACAAGTTTGACACTTGTCAGACACAAGGTTTTATACAGAAGAGCCGAGATTAGTTGTGATTATTCTACCTACATCAGCTTGTATTAATACACTCGAGTCAAGCCAACAGACTGGAACAGTTGTCCTCTACTATCATGGTAACCAGTGAAAGGTTCACACTTGGCAGGTTTGACGTCACCACAGCACAAGCTTTTTATACTGAGTAGCTGAGATTAGACATGATTGTTCTTCCTACATCAGCTTGCATTAATACATCACTTGAGTCAAGCCAACAGATCGTAACTGTTGTCCTCCACTATCCTCTTAACCTGTATACTCGGCAGGAATGATGTCAGTACAGCGCTTGTCGAAGGAGAGGGTTTAAACCGAGCTCCAGAGATTACACATGATTATTCTACCTGCATCAGACTTGCATTAATAAACCACATACTGGAACTGTTGTCTTCTACCATCCTCGTAACCAGTGAAAGGTTCACACTTCGTAGGTTTGACGTCAGAATAGCACTTGTCAGACATAAGCTTTTATACTGAGTAGCTGAGATTGGACATGATTATTCCTTCTACATCAGACTTGAATAAATAAACCACAAGAGTCGACCTGACATACTGTAGCAGTTGTCATCTACTATCATGGTAACCCTTGCGAGGTTCACACTTGGTAGGACTGACGTCACACAGCACAAGCTTTTATACTGAGGTGCTGAGATTACACATGATTATTCTACCTTCATCAGACTGGCCTTAATATACCACAAGAGTCAAGCCAACATACTGGAACTGTTGTCATCTACAGTCTACTATCATGGTAACCCGTGAGAGGTTTGACGTCAGCACAGCGCTTGTCAGACACAGGCTTTTATACGGAGATTATTCTACCTACATCAGACTGGCATTAAGAGACCACAAGGGTCAAGCTTACAAGGGTTGACATCTACTCATACAATCCCCGTAACCACTGCAAGGCTGGTGCTTGTCAGGTTTGACGTCAGCATGGCACCTGTCGAACACAAGCTTTTATGCTGAGGCGCTGAAATTAGTCATGATTATTCCTTCTACTTCAGCTCACATTAGTAAACCATAAGTAGAGTGCAGCCAACAGTCAGGTTTAGAGAGTTTGTCCTGTAACACTTGTCATCTCCTATCCGCGTAACCGGACTGAGGGCAGCTTTGACACTTGGCAGGTTGGCGTCAGCACAGCACTTATGCCACGAAGATGAGATTAGTGGAGACTTTTCCTCCTACAGCAGCTTGCCTTGATAAACCACTACAGACACACTGCAGTCAAGTCCATTCCCCATAGCCTGTACAAGATTGACGCTTCTGAAACATGAGGTTTTATACTGAGGAGCTGAGGTTCGTCTTGGGTATTCCTCCAAAATCAGATCACATTTAATAACCACAATAGTGGAGCCATCACACTGGCTTAGAAGTGTGTGCCGTTGTCTCCTGTTATTAACGCCTCTCCTATCCCCGTAGACAACACAATTTTGAGACCAGTGAAACACAAGGTTTTATTTGGAGCCCAGGGATTAGATTTAATATATTCCTCCTAGACCAGGCTTATAGAGGCTGTCATATCATATTCTGTAACAAACCCCAGATGACAAACTCATGATGTGCCGTCAACCCTTTCTCGGAAGCGATTTGATGTATCAAATAACAACTGAATTTGATCCAGGGGTTACATCATTCTTATGCAATCATGTTAAAGAACTATCAGGATGTTTGCTTGTTTATTTGTTTTGCACTTGAAAGAATAAAAAACAGTAAAAAATGACAATGAATTATAAATAACAATTAACATTGCAAGGGAGGCCAAAAGCTTCTGCTTATGAAAAGATCCCCCTTTACTTACTTATCTTCTTTGGCAGTTCAGTCTTACTTATCACAATGTATATAAATTAAACAAAAGGAATAAGTATATGGATAATAAATAAAGGAACCAATAGAATGAAAACACATTGCACTGAAAAATGAACCATAACTTAGGTAATAATGTAATTAATGATATAAGTTTAAATTGTTTATTTTGTTGTTGTTGTGTTTTGCAGAGTAAACAAGAAGGACCTGAAAGTGACTGTGAGCAACCGTCTGCAGTGTATGCTGGGTAACAAGAACAGGACAGTAACAGTACGAAGCCACGACAAGGGCGCCGGCGTGACCTTCAGAAAGGACGGGAGTACGAGCCTGGTACTGGTGGGCACAGGCAGCCAATGAGCAGCAGCGTTACAATTGCAAGTTGGAGGAGCAGCCAATGAGCAGCAGTGTTACATGTGCAAGTGGGAGGAGCAGCCAATGAACAGCAGCATTACATGTACAGGTGTGGATGAGCAGCCAATCAAGTACGGTGTTACATTTAGTGGTAGGGATGAGTAGCCAATGAATGGCAGGTGGTTGAGCTGGCAGTAGCCAATGAAAAGCAGTGTTACATGTGCTAAGTGGGGTCAGTAAGCCAATGAAATGCAGGATTATATAAGGCATTCCTACCCACAAACCTTAAATTCATTCCTTGCTATAAATCAAGTTTACAAACAAGCTAAGAAACAAACAAGTAGATTTCTACGAAGGCATCGAATGATGGAAAATTCGCTAAGATAAGACATTGTGACATATTTGAGTACAGGTGTGTAAGACACTCATCCTATCTTGGTATGTCAGCACCTGTTCCTACTAGTGTCTTTGAGAAAGTAGTATCTTGTGCTTATGAAGGAGTCTGGCAAGACATTTGGTGACTTAAGGCCAGGTTTTATTTTAAAGTTGAGGGTTCTCCAAAATCAAGATGAGCCAGTGATTAGTTTTAGAGTACAGTCAAACCTGTGGACCTTTTGTAGAGATGGTCACTTGCACAGGTTTGGCTGTATGATTGTGAAAAATGAGGAAAATGCTGCAAAGAGGGAGAACCTTGTGAAATCATGTTAATTAATTGATTAATTGATGGCAGGAGGTAAAAAAAATGATTTTTAGTGTAACTGTAATGACTATGTACTTATGTGTGGTTTGATGACTACACCACACACTTATGTAATGGACTATCACGTAAAAGTTTCAGATAGTTAGCTACATATATGCAGGACAAGATATGATGATGATTGGGTCCTGATTATTACTATTATCACAGTTATTATAGAGTCTACAAGATGTGCATTTGTTTGTGAATGGCTTCCCATAATCATGGTAGCCCCAACCCCATCAGAGTGCACAGTACTAGTTGGAGTTGATGATAATTCTGCTCTTCTAATTCTATAGTCCATCACGTAAAAGTCATGATTAGATGCCCGTAATATCTATATGAATCTTAGTATAAGTGATAGGTAGAGCCCCAGAATAGGAAAGGTCCCTAGATTTCTGCCCAGGAAGTTTATCTGATGTTTATATGAATCTTAGTACAACAGATAGTAGATAGGCCCCTGAAGGGTTGCATGATATAGCCTCTAAGCAGGCCTCTGTTGGAGGATGCAGATTAAGCTTCTAGGTAAAGCTACTGTGATTATTGCTACTTTCTAAAACCACATTTAGTCTAGGTTTTTCTCAAATCTGTAGGTTTCTGGGACTTGGATTCTAGTTTTCCTTAGCCTAAATATGGGTTTATCATGTCCTTGTGCTTAAATTTTACCTTCAAATGTTGAAAAACTAGAGAAATTTGGCCTGTAATTTTAAAGAATCATACAGTTGCACGGAGGCATTATGGGCATGGATCAAACCACAAATCAAAAGTTTTGAAAATTTGCGTGCTGCAAGTGCCTCTTGCATAGCTGACATAGTTAGTAAATACTGAAGTGCATTTTACGTAAAAGTTTGAAGTGTTTATATGTAACAGTCATGAATATGCAATGAATAGCAGAAGTGCCTCTTAAATTCCCATTGCTGGTTATACAACCTGGTCTCCATTTAGTCAGATTAGGGTGTTTTCCCAGTCACAGTAGAGGGACATCTTTGCTGGATAGTTTTAAAGAATGCTTGCAGATAGATGTGCAAAAGTTAGGTGTGACGGGTCGTTCAGTGTAATATAACCAGCTGCTGCTGCACCGCGTGCCTGCGAAGCTGGTGTGTTACGCCGAAGGGCGGTTATACCGGCTATATAGATACAGATACAGAAGCTGGTGTGTTACACCGAAGGGCGGTTGTACCGGCTATATAGATACAGATTTACCCGGCCCAGTCTGTTAAGCACTGGCCTGTTTCTGGCAGCCTGGCATTTTAGCTGACCGTTTTGAGCTATCTCCAACATTATAATTGAAAACAACCCTATAAAATCTTTCCCAATTTGTCCTAATGTACTGGGCGGGTGGGCATAATGGTAGTACGGTTACATAGCTAGTGGTTATACAAACTGTTGGGTTTCAAGTGTTTATGTAACACTAACAGTGATGAATATGCATTGAACATCAGAAGTACTTCTTAAGTTGCAATTGCTAGTTATACAACATCGTGATGTTATCATCTAGTGCATGAATTTAACGCTTTTACTTGGATTACGTATTTATGTAAAAGTCATAAGTATGTGTTGAAGGGTACAAGTGCCTCTTAAGTCCCAATTGCTAGTTACACAACATTGCGCTGTTAGTGTAATCATCTAAGTGTATTTTATGCTGGTACTTGAGTTACGTGTTTATGTAAAAGCCGTGAGTATGTATTTTATGATACAAGTGCCTCTGCATGCGAATTGTTGGTTATACGAGACTCTCGGCTTATTATACAAATGGATTTTATGTTCGCTGCAACTATAACTGATGTTTGATCCCCGTTATGAGTGTGGGATATTAAGTGCCTTTTGATCAGCCCACTCCCAGACTGGTAGGAAATGATGGGATTTTATGCGAGAACACGTCTGGATTTACATGGTTTTATAACAGTCATTGAAATAGAGAGGGCTTTGAGAGTAGGAGGGGAAAAGAATTGAACTGTATGTAAGCCAATATGCTTGTTACTATCAGAGAAAGTTTTAAAATGCTTAAAGTATATATTATCTATAATATTTGTCATTTTCTTAAATTTTAGCCAATAGAACAAAAGTAAAGAATTTATTTGCTTATTATTGTATTTGATCAGCCCACCTCCAGACTGGTAGGAAATGATGGGATTTTATGCGAGAACACGTCTGGATTTACATGGTTTTATATAACTGTCAGCGAGGCTTCAATAGAGAGGGCACTAAAAGTCAGCTTTACGTTTTAAATTAAATGTAAGCCAATATCTGTACTACTAGAGAAAGTTTTAAAATGCTTAAAGTATATATTATCTATAACTATAAGTGTGAGTGAATATTTCTCATTTTGTTTAGTTTTAGCCAATAGAACAAAAGTAAAAGAATTTTTAGCCAATAGAACAAAAGTAAAGAATGCTTATTACCTGAAAACATTTACCATGACATATTTTACATCCAGATTTTAACACCATAAACTATACTGGTATCATTTCCACATGAGAGGTTTCTATGTTTAAGCCATTCCATCTTATTATTCTAGTCATTTTGTCTTCCCTAGTTATTTGTATGAACGTCCTTGGTATAAATTAGACACACAGGATTTCTTTATTACAATCAATCATCATGTACCTGGCTTGTTATAACCGTGGATAAGTACAGCATAATGGTTGGGGGAACATCAGCATGGGTCCAACCTTTATTACATTCCCCTATACCCTGGGCTCGAAATACCCCCTGCATACGCAGTTTAGTGCAGGTAAAACTGGAGCTGTGCAGGTATTTCTGATGTCTACCTGCACCTAACCTGTATGTACTGGGTTTTATACATAAATGTCATATGATGTAAGTGTATGTGGATTGTTATAAGTTGCATTGACTGTTACCACCTATAAAATAATGATTCCTGAACAATTTCAGTATGATCCATACTTCCTAAATTCAGAGTGGTGCAGGTAAAAGTTGTCTGGTGCAGGTAATTTTCAATGTTACCTGCACCAGTGCAGGTATGCAGAAAAAAAGTAATTCGACCTTGTGGTAGAGTTACTCATATCCACATGACAGAAGCATCCATCAGCTTCTTACCTTATTAAAACAGCCAGAAAAACACCTGAGCTCAGCGCTGCCGTGAGCTGCTTAATCTGCTCGCAATTTGTCGAAGTGTTCGTCTCCGTTTCATCATGATCTTAAGACTGATATTCCGGATGTACTTAAGGGAAGTCTTAGATTACGTGTACTTAAGATGGCCTAGATATGATGTAAGATGTTTGATTTATGGATTAATAAGTGAAGTATCCTTTAAATGATGCTGTTGTAGCAAACATCCATCATGATACTGGGAGCATAATTGTGTACTTCTGAAGTTCTGTGCAACAGAGATTGGAGCTTGGCACCTACATTTTGACTTTGGGTGCACCAAACTATTTGTGCAGCCTGTTATATATAATACTAGTATACAGTATCAAATTATAAAACCTTTGCTGCATTATTTGTTTATAATTTTAAAGTTAGCTAATATAATTTGCAATTATGCAAAGCTCAACACTGTAGGTTGATGTTATGCTGTGCACGCAAATTGTTTTCTTTGGAGATAGATTTTAGGTAAGGTACACCAGTGCACCATGTCCCAAAATGAATTTCAAATCATGTGCTACGACTTACAAGTATAATTACTATTGACTGTATATTATGATTATTATGATCACATTGACATGACTTTAGCGTAAGGAAGATCAGGGTAGTGAAGTAGTGTTAGTGATATTATTGATGCAGTCGATTTTTTGTATATTATTATTTGTTGATTATCATGTGCTGGTACTTACTTAGTGTAGACATGTAATTATCAAAGGAATGTTGTATCTCTGCAATTTGTTTGCATTTGTTCTGTTGACAAAATGGATGGAGAGGAAATCTTTATTCCAATTTTTGTCCCTGAACCAAAGATGAAGTAAGCTGCACTTCCAATGTACAAGCTGTAAAATATATCACGATTTTAGCAAAGATATTTAGAAATGTATTGTATGTTTTTATGTGAGATGTTGTAATTGTAGTGCTTGTTGAATATGCTGCCATATTTTTATATGCATTCCATAATTTTCTATGTTAGTATTTGTATACAATTTTGCTACATGTATTGTTTGTGTAATTTCTAGATAGATTTTTTATAATTGTTTTTCTTAGGGATAGGCAAATGACTAGACTTGGGAATCACCCTGTGTTTTAGCCTCCTTTGTGGTGCAACCAGCTTTTTTGTGTGCTGTTTTCTAATTTCTTGCGCATACAACAAGGTGCACCGAAGTCTACAAGGGAAGCTAACGTATATAATCTGAAAGATATGTATTTGAATGTTTTCTGCAAAAAATATGAAGCATCATTTGTCAAACACCTGAAAAATTTCCCTATATAGAAGTCTATAAGCACAACCTTTGATGCAGTGCTAATCATGCCTTTAATTAAGCTGTACCTCAGTTTCTGAGGAATCAAACTGTGCAGTTATATAACATGCTTTTCTCATTTCTATTTTGCTTTTTTAAGACATCTAATTCAAGAGTCAAAATCTTCCTTTTGTGACACACTTGTCAGCACAATTGTTAACCTTTGGAGCAGTGCTAATCATTCCTTAATTAGGCTTTACCACTTTAATTAGGCTTTACCATCTAATTAGGCTTTTCTGATAAATCAAACAGCCCAGTTATATAACATGCTACACACATTTCTATTTTGCTATTTTAAGAAATCCGATTCAAGAATCCAAACCTTCCCATTGTGACCCAGTTGTCCTGTATAAACCCCAGTCCCATTGTCCCGACCGAGGACACGTGAACCAGGTGATTATTTCTGCAGGCCGTATTGTACCTGTACTCTACCAGGTGTTAATGTACCACCTGGTACCTTTGTATATTGTATCTACTACAGTAATTTGCAGGTTTTTTGTCCAATAAATAAAAAAAAACACGCTCGTACCTGAAGGCATATGTATTGTGTGTTGTCATGTTCTTTGTGTGGGTTTGAATAATGGCTGACCTGAGGGACGTACCACTTCTGAATCATAGGGGTCGGATTAATTTTTAGTACAGGTTCAAGGTTTTGAGTCAGGCCACCCCCTCCCCAAAAGCTGAAAACAGTGAGAAAGGTTGTTGAGTTTTAAAATCTGTTTCATCTACTACTAAAAACCATACAAAGTGCTTGCTATAGTGAACACCTTTATAATGTGCCATGTAAGTAACCACTGGTATTGTGTTCTTCAGCTGCCAGTGGTAACCCTTTCTTATAGCTCTCAGCTTGTAGGGAAGCTATACTATATATAATATAGATATACTATACATATGATAAATCAAATTGTTGTTGGATTTGTTCCTAACAGACAGCACACAGACTCTCAAGTGGAAAACCCCTAGGGATATGACTGGCCGATATCCTGCCCACCTTTGGTGACCTTGATCTTCTGTGACCTTGGTTCCTCAGGGCTTTTCCAAAAATTAAGGGTTGGGGCAGTGTCAAGTTGTTTTTTGAGTTAGATTGTCACAAAATCTCCTGAAAAAATAAAATCCAAACAAACAAAATCCCTACAGACTGTGACTGGATGACCTTGAGTACACTCTATTTGACCTTGGCTCCCCAAGCTGGCACAGGTAATTACAGGTGGACTGAAGGTCATGTTAATCCATTTTCCATGAATTATGGGGTTTGTTTATCGTAAAATGTATGTATTCATGTTGATTGTCATGTTGATTCATGTTGATTGAACCTTGGAAGATTAGCCCGTAAGGGCTAAAACTATAAAAAATATAAACAACAACAAAAGGCTTCAAATCGTGGAGCAAAATCCTTAAAAACATGATGTGGCCAACAAACATTCAAAGAATCAAACTAAACATTTGGGGAGGAAGAAAATGAAAATTTAACACTTCTATAGTAAGAGAAAGTTGAGATAAATTTACAGCCACACAAAATCAGTCAAATGCCCCATGTCGTAAAAGGCTTCAAATAGTGGAGCAAAATCCAAGAAAACATGACGTGGACTAAAAACATTCGGGGAGGAAGAAAATGAGAATTTAAGACTATTCTATGGTAAGAGAATGTTTAGATAAAAACAGTCAAACACCCAAGCTCCACTCTAGGCCACACCGATTTAATTTCTTGGTTCACGGATTCGCTCGCTCCTATTTTTGGGGAAAAAAAATAAAAATTACCACTCAGCAAATTTTCACCATTAATGAAACCATTCACCAACTTTCTGGTGTAGCAAATTGGCCTTTATATTATAAGCTCCTTAAAGTGTGGGTACAGGTGCTGTTACTGTACAAAAATAGTGTTTTTGTACTTTTTTCAAGCTGAAAACTTTTTTTCTTTATGTTTTGGATTAGCCGTTACCTTTACCCCAACCATTTTACAATTTTTATTTTTATTTCGCCCTCTCGCTCCATATTTTTTATGAAAAAATCCGTGAACCAAGAAATTAAATTGGTGTGGCCTTAGGAGAAAACAATGAAAGAGACGAACCAACCAGTCATTGTCTTGCAGGTTTATTACATCCATAACTTGTTTTGCACTTTTGTACTGAAGAACTGAAGTTCTGCCCAATATCAACATGTCCGTAACATCATCCATTCAACAACACAGCCTAGTTTTTATGTACAAAAATAATTCAACAGAAGGAATATGCAACAACTTCATATGATTGTCACATCGACACATAAGTTATTATAATAAGTTTTTTTTTCGTTTCAATAAATAACATGCAGCACATATTAAACATACACAGGAACATCGATGCAAACAAGTATTTCATAGTGGCTTAAGTTTGTTCATAACACATTGTATCTAACGTTACTTTGATAACTGTGATGACAAAAACATCAATTTATCAACGGCGTCTGTTTCTATCATATTCTACTGTCCACTACCTGAGAAGACTTGACCATGTTACATGAAATATCAATAATAGAACACTAGTCGTTGCACATAGTTTTCACTGGTCATAGTCCCTCATATATGTACATATCATCCCTCAGTCATGACCCCATAGGTAACACCAGGTCCCCATAGGTCTCAAGTTCAAACCATAAAAAATGACTGCATATCAAATAAAGCTCAGCACCGAGACTGGATGAATAAATAAGAGTTTGCGTGGTACAAAATGGCTTTTGGAATCTCTATAATAAGTTTTCTCAACTCAAAACGATAGAATATTGCACAGAAACTCGCAACAAAAGTCGTGATGGTACAAAAAGTGGCCCTGAACAGATGCATATTGCACAAGTCCGAGTCCTGTCATCTACATCTTCCTTATTTGGGCGGCGGCTGCCATTACGCAATGATGAGTTTTATGTCACCCAGGGTGCACCATGATTGGAATTCTGCGCAGCGCCCCGCTAGCCGCTTTATCCGATAGCTACCTGCGTGTCCGTCCGATTTACATACGGGAAATCTTATCAGCTTATTTCTACCAACGACCTTGCGGTGTATCTTAACGACCTTCATGCATGTACCCAATCTGGATCAGAGGCAGATGGGACACAAAGCCGGGTGCAGGGCGGCCATTTTTGTTATCCAGAAGGAGACTTATAAATAATTCAAGTCGTGTCGCCCGAATCACCATCACTTTACGCACATCCTTTTAGCCTGATAGCTTTGAATAACCGGCGGCCCCTGCTTTCCACTTACCCACACCCACACAAAACACGCGATAAAAGCAGTCATGTTTCTTCAACAAGGAATCATGCTTTTGGTGGAACAAATTTCTCCGGATGGATGGAAAAATTCTGGGCAAGCTGTAAAAATATTGGTGATACAGATGGAAGAATGGATTCATGAATAAATGATGACTGAATGCGGCGTCACGTGACCCAATAGACTGCACCTGCATTATGTATTGGTATGGCGTGGCTATTAAAATTCCTACCGATTCTGTTTACATATGCCATAATTTCATATCTGGAAAGATGGAGGGATATCGGTTATATCTAATCTTATTTATACACTGCATTTTTCCATCTCCATCTAATTTCAAGAAGTAATTCTCTACTAAACCAGTTTTTTTCTCAGCTCCCCGAACTGAATATTTTATCTAAATACAGCAGAGTGGCCCTCTATGCGTGGCTGTCTCTAAAGGGAAATTTCAGCCCAAGTTCAGACTATGTACACTTCAAGGGCTGGCATGGGGGTTTTTAGTGATAGGAGACAGATGTTGGAGCGCAGGGGGTCTCATGGGGGGTTCCCAGGAATATCCGGTCTGAATTTCTTGCCCCTTTAAATCCCCAGCAAACAATGGCGCCTTTGTACATCTGTTCGCTCTGACTGCGGTGTTGTTATTACATCTGCTCTGACGACGCACTCTGGAATGATATCAGGAAATTTTTACCCTACGATGTCATATTCACGTCGGCATATATGGCTGGTTCGGACGGACTTAGCTTAGAGAAATTTACAATATGGAGTCTTAAGTATGTCCCCTCCTTGCAGACGGACAGGTGCGTGTCTTAAGAAGTCCTACCTACGCGCCTTTAGCGCCCATGGTTTTCAGCTCGCAGAAGATGTCCGTGAAGTAGTTCGGGTCGGAGTTGATCTTGAGCATCTTGGCCGACATCTCGTTGATAATCTTCAAGCACCGGTCCCAGAATTTGTCCTTGTTTTCCTCCACTAGGAAGGGTTTAAGCGGGTAGGAGATCTCATTGCCCATGTAAGAATACGACAGATACAGACACGTTAGAACCACGGCCTGCAGTTCGTGCTCGGTCCCGATGTCTTCTGTGACGAGCTCTCTGCAGAGCAGGTACACAAACACAACGTTAGCGGGCGACACGAAGGCTTGGTCCTGCCAGCCTTGTAGCAGCAGACTCCGGTCCACCGCCCGCAGCCACATCACCGCATCGCTGGGCTCGAAGTCGCGAAGCTTCGGGCACCGTTTTCTTAAAAACTCGCCCAGACACTTGAGCAGCTCCGAAGTGGAGGCCTGCAGAACGATCTTCTTGGGGCTGAGATGGCAGGAGGTGGACTTCTTGATCGTGTTGTTGTTCAGAGCGCGCGCGGAAGGGTTCTGCTGTAGAGAAGAGTTCAGATTGAAGCAGGAGAAGGATTTCTTGACGGTGGGATCGCGCAGGTTGTGGCTTCCCGGGACGGAAGAGTTGATGGTGGACAGGTTGAGTTTTAGCCGAGAGCCGCTGCCGTTTGGAACAGAAGTGCCGACATTGTTGCCGCCTATCCCTACCTTCTTCTTCGTGCTCACCACGAATTTCTTCCAGCTGAGCGCCGAGATGAAAATGGGGTGTTTCTTGGAGGATTTGGGCTCCTTTTGCGTACATTTCGCAGAGTTCAGCGCGTTGAAGTGGGAAACACTGACGGTGCCGTCGTCGTGGATGATACCGCAGTCCCGGCGTGTTCGCTGCGGGGAGAGGGAGAGAACGGTGCCCATGGCGCTACCGGAAGGGTACGGTCTGGCAGGCCGGAGTTCGCTCAGACAGCACGGGGGGAGAACTACAGGAAAACTCGGCACCTACCCGCCACTAGCCCCGCTCTGGATACTACAGTCCGTCCCACGCAGTTAGATCCACACAGTTCCACCATTTCAGCCTCCAATCTGGGCTTGTAAGAAGAAGAAAGGTCCGTTTTTCCACCACCATTGAATGCACAGCGATAACCCGGTCGGAATACTGAACACATGCTAATACAGACGGACGAGTCCATACTAACAGGGGGGATGCAAAATTTTGATATTCTGTTTATACCGAAGTTTTCCAGAATAAACAGACAAATTCTTTAGCTTTTGTATCTAAAACAAAATGTATTATATGTATTCTGTATAGTTCAAACACAATTTCTTTTTTAAAAGGGTTTTAGAAAAGATTCCACACTCTAGAGTTCCCCATAGTTTTGTGCCATTGCAAGGCCCGTCTCATGTATTTCGAACGAGCCTCCCTTATATGGCAGTGGCATTACGTCATGGTGAGCCATGATGAAGATATGGCAGAATTCGCGGAATCTGAGATGAGACGTACAGGTGTAGCGCAGACAAAAAACAGACGATTTTTACTCCGTTGCCATGGTAATTTCGCACAGAGGAAACATTTTCTCGGCCCACCATATCCGTTTTGTCTTACCACAATGGTGGAATTTTGCGAATTTGTGTAATTTTTCCAATGCCGGTGGTCGCCATTTCTAGGTTCGTCATGCATAAAGTCATTCGTTTTTCTTCATGAATTCTGAATAAAACATGTCTGCGTGCTCCTGCTGCATTCTGGGATGGGGACAGATGCCCCAACGCGTCAGACATATTCTTATTATTCACCCTGCTTGAAAATTAAAATACATATATGGGAGATCTACCCCAAATCAGGCTGTCCTAGTCAAATTTACTTAGAATCGGTGCAGTAGTAGGCATTGAGATTTTATATCTGGCTGTTTCGCTATTAAACTCTTCTTCAAATTACAAGCAATAATCATATTTTGGTGTTCTTATTCGCCCTGTAGGAGAATTAAAATACTTAGTACATATATGGGAAATCTGGTCAAAACCAGGCTGTATTTAGACTATTGCATCGGGATTTCATGTCTGGATTGGGCCTCTTCAAACAAGGAGCTTTTTAAGCAGTTGATAGAAATCTCCTTGCTTCAAATTACAAGCATTAATCATATTTTGGAGCATCTATCCCATTAATTAAGCCTGAGTGGAGCGCGCCTGATTGTGAAGTGTTTTTCTGTAGCACACGAGAAGGAAACGGGTCCTTATAAATGGGACATGAGTGGAAAATGTAAATGACGATGTCGTATGCAGTTTATATGTGGGGATGACAGTGATAGTGTCTCTTGTGAAATCAAAAACGTGTACTCTTCCGTTTGGTTGAAGGAATGGATTAAACAAGCGGTTAAACATATCAAGGAGGTTAAAATTTGATTTTAATCCCCTTGAACATACCAAGTTCTGCAACAAAATCCATCGTTTACATGTCTCTTCACTGTCCTTCTTTGAAAACAAATGAGGGCCCCAATGCCCTTTTGCGTAGAGCGTAATCGGCCGTTTTAATTTTACGTAGAGCGTAGACGGATCACTTAATTCAACGTAGAGCGTAATCGGTGCATTTTGCGTAGAGCGTAATTAACTCTTTTCATTCTACGTAATACGTTGTAGCTCCCCGGAATTTACCGTAAAACGTAATGGATGAATTGTGCATATAGCGTAATCAAACCTGCCCTAACCATTGCCCTAAGTCCCGTCAAAATGCAGGAAATTGCGTTTCAGAGGGTCGAGATTTCAAAATTTCCGTGGACCTCCTTTGCGACGCCCCGCACAATCTGCGCTCATGGCGACATGGTTAAAATATGTTGGTGCGTCGCCCTCAAAATTTTAAACTGTATTTTTAATAGAAATGGCATTAAAGATTCGTCGATGAAGGTTAGACTTCCAGGTAATAAGATACGCCAAAACAGTTGCTTCAGCAAAATCATATCCTTTTTTTGGCGGCATTAAGTATTGCCTAGGAAAATATGTTGGGGGGTGGGGGAGCAAGCTGAAACTTTGTGTATTTTGATGATGCAAATTTCATAAAATCGAGCTAGTCTAACGGCAAAATTTACCCGTGAAAATGTGAGAAACGGCGTTTCAGAGAGTCCCGATTTCAAAATTTTGCTAGACCTCCCTGCCCCGCGTCTGCGGCACAGAACAATATGTTGAGGGAGCGTCGATCTCAAAAATCTTTTAAACAAATAGAAATTTTCGCTAAAACTATGTGTCTTTCTAACGGAATTGCCATCAAACTTAGCTTTGTCTGGCAGCAAAATTTGCCTGTCAAAACGCGGGAAAAGTCGTTTTAGAGGGTCAAGATTTCAAATTTTCCCGGGGTAGCATGCCCCCGGACTGCCCTATAGGATCGCATGCCCCCAAAAATTTGTTGAAACGGGTTGCGTCAAAGGTGCTACATCTGCTGCATAATTCTGTCCGGAAAAGATCGTCCCCCAAAACAATATTTCCTGCCGCCTCTGGAGGAGATGCTTGGTGATAACAAATTCCACTCCGCGATAGTTCTGGAGAAGTACGAATTTTTGAACACATCAATTCTAGGTTGGTGACTCTGGTACTTGAAGGCATGACTGTTTCTTGTTCTTTTTTGAGCTGGTATTTGATACTCATCAGTCGGTACGTCCACCAGTTTATTGGTCATTTTGTACATCATGGAAATCTGAACATTTTCCTTCTGTCTTCAAGTGACATCCACTGCAGTTCTGTTTTCATTTCTAGTCTGCAAGAAAAAGTTGCCCCTCAAATGCAGGAAATAGCGTTTCAGAGGGTCAAGATTTCAAAATTTTCCCGGGGAGCATGCCCCCGGATCCCCCTGAGATTGTCGTGCCTTCGGCTCTCAAAATGATAAAAATTCGGTCAGCAATAATGCGCCCCGCGTTAGAAATTTGCTGTCGCCCCCTCTGCCGCCGGTTACCATGAATACTTTTAACTCAACTTTTGTACCATCTTTGACACAAACGCTCAGTCGCTCGGTGATGAGTTTTGCATAACTTGTGGGGAAGCTTTTGAATTTAGCGTAGAGCGTAGAGAGGCTTCATGAATTCAGCGTAATACGTAGCCGGCCATCAGAATTTAGCGTAGAGCGTTGTCGGGACCCCCCCATTGGGGCCCTCACAAATATATACGAATTCACCTACTACTTTTTCATATCTGGCTGTTTGGCTATTAAACTCTTCTTCAAATAACAAGCGATGATCATATTTTGAGTGCGGTTGGTTGTGAAGTGGTTTTCTGTAGCACACAGGAAGGAAAGGTCCTTACGGGATAATATGAGTGGCAAATGACGACATCGTGTGTAGATTGTATATAGTGATGATAACGTTAGAGGTAACCTTCTTCATAAACGTAGCACTAGAGTCTCTGGCGAAATTTATAAAAGGTGAACTCTCCCGCTTGGTTGAAGGAATTGATCAAACAAAAGGTTCAAACATATCAAGTTCTGCTAACACAAAATCTATCGTCTACATTTCTCTTCCCTATTCTTTAAAAAAAGTATACGAATTCACCGAGTTGCCAGTGTACCAAATGCTGTCTGTGGATGTCATTTTGTATAATTTGTCTTTATCCTATCTACAATACTGAAACCACTTAGCAAAACTGCTGCAAGAAAGGACGATAACGTTAAAGGCCTTCCTTAAATTTTAAGAAAACGTTTTCACTTGAGGCTGCGACCTCTGACCGACATAAGATTTGACGGCTCGCTTACTTTATTTTTTTTAACCTCCTTGCTTTAACGAATATCAGAGACTAAATTTTTCAAACATTTAGTGTGTTTTGTTGTCCTTAATTCCATAATTTTAAATCTCGCATCATATTCCGACCATGAAAGAAAGCGTCACACACGTAACGTTACAATATTGGTCGCCGTCTGGTACAAAGGGCCCTGAGCCTGAATGAAAGTGTTTTCCGCAGCGCTCCGGATGTGCGGTTGCCCGGAGGATATGAGAGAGGGAACCAGGCCCAGGCCTTCCTACGGGGATATTATAGCCTCCACCAGGCCTTCCTACGGGGGCATTATAGCCTCCACCAGGCCTTCCTACGGGGGTATTATAGCCTCCACCAGGCCTTCCTACGGGGGTATGTATAGCCTCCACCAGGCCTTCCTACGGGGGTATGTATAGCCTCCACCAGGCCTTCCTACGGGGGCATTATAGCCTCCACCAGGCCTTCCTACGGGGGTATTATAGCCTCCACCAGGCCTTCCTACGGGGGTATTATAGCCTCCACCAGGCCTTCCTACGGGGGTATGTATAGCCTCCACCAGGCCTTCCTACGGGGGTATGTATAGCCTCCACCAGGCCTTCCTACGGGGGTATTATAGCCTCCACCAGGCCTTCCTACGGGGGTATTATAGCCTCCACCAGGCCTTCCTACGGGGGTATTATAGCCTCCACCAGGCCTTCCTACGGGGGTATTATAGCCTCCACCAGGCCTTCCTACGGGGGTATTATAGCCTCCGCCAGGCCTTCCTACGGGGGTATTATAGCCTCCACCAGGACTTCCAACGGGGGTATTATAGCCTCCACCAGGCCTTCCTACGGGGGTATTATAGCCTCCACCAGGCCTTCCTACGGGGTATTATAGCCTCCACCAGGCCTTCCTACGGGGTATTATAGCCTCCACCAGGCCTTCCTACGGGGGTATTATAGCCTCCACCAGGCCTTCCTACGGGGATATTATAGCCTCCACCAGGCCTTCCTACGGGGTATTATAGCCTCCACCAGGCCTTCCTACGGGGGTATGTGCCTCCACCAGGCCTTCCTACGGGGGTATTATAGCCTCCACCAGGCCTTCCTACGGGGGTATGTATAGCCTCCACCAGGCCTTCCTACGGGGGTATTATAGCCTCCACCACGCCGATATTAACCCGTCCCGTGACAGATGTATGTTTCCTGTGGATACAAGGCTACAGAACCTGGTCTCATTCGCATATGTTGCTACATGTTCAATATTGTTTGGCTGGAGCGCTGATTTGCGACTTATAACTCTATGCTCATTTCCCAAAACACAGAATGACCCATGTATCAAAATGAATGAGGATCTTTAGTACCCAGATCTGTGTTTCCTGTGGATACAAGGCTACAGAACCTACCTAGTCTCCTTCGCAGAGCTTTGGAGAAATGGCGTTTATTATGGAGCGCCGAGTCGCGTCCTTCAACGGAGGCTAAGCTTCTCTTCGTGGTGTGGCAAAACTCTCTTTCCTATAGCATACGGTACTCCAAGCAGAGGTTAATGAGGAAAATCGTGACTTCTTATATGCCTTCTTTTTTTCTGTCAGGTGGGGATAGATAGTACTAAAAAAATGTGGCATATAAGAAAAAGGTTACGATTTTCCCCCGTCAATCTCTGCTTACAGAGCAATATACAGAACCTTAGTCCGTGTTAAAAATCGCGAATCAGCACTCCAGCAAAAACACAATGTTGGCATTATTTTACTCCCATTGTAATATTGCTATTTATCTTCGGATCCGTGGTTTATGTTTGTATCTGTTTATGTTTGTTTCAGTTATTGTCTTCTATCTCTATTTTTATTGATATCTAATCATTTCTGTTTCCATGTATGACTTATTTATGTTTACTTGAAATGCAATAAATATTTTTTGTTAAATACAATGTTTGCACCACAGTTTGGAGTCTACGAAGGAGGCTACACAGAACGGCTCAATGATTAATTATGTATCACTGGTAACTGATTAATCTCTGAGCCGCTCCGTAGTTATTAGCTGACGGCCGTTATTGTCATCTAAACCATCCCTGTCCCGGGTGATGGGATGGAGTGATATCAGTGGCTGTCTGACCCAGTTCAGGCCGACGCAGTCTGGTGGAAACCGGCCAAAAGGGGATAATTGGCCGGAAGGTTACATTTCCATTTGCGCCTAGTCTCTACCAGACTGACTACGCTGGCTGTTATAGGGAGAATAATTTGCCAGAGGAGTTTTGCTACCTGAGGTGTTGGCCGGCCGACATTTACCATTTAAGTGTGGACTGACTCCCCTGGCCAATTTCCCTATTTTTTCCCTAATTCTACGATACCCGTACCCCCATAGGAAGGCATGGTGGAGGCCAGTGGGACTTCGCTTGGAAGGCCAAACTCCCTGGCAAATAAGACTCAAATAATTCTCCCTAGTCAGCGTAGTCGGCTGGTCTGGCAGAGACATGTGGTGGGTTGGTAGGCTAGCCGGCTATACGGAACGGGCGTTGTGGGGACTGAAACTGAATGAAGACCTTTCTGCCACACCGGGCTATGTACAGGTCACAACAAGACATGTCGAAGGAATACCCCTTAACAGATGCAAACTACTGTAAAACTATCGTTAGATAAAATTCAACTTCTCGTTTTTCAGTTATTATGGAGATAAAAGAACAGATAACGGTATGTTTTATGATCTAAGGTTTGTCTAGCTGCATTAAGAATATGAATTATTCTACGGAACTTAAGTGTCTGAGTATGATGCGCTTTTTTGATGGACAGTTGAAGTGTTCATTGTCATCTAAAACAATCGCTGCCCCTGTGTAGTCTGTATTCTCCAAGCAGAGTCGGGGATACAAGTGGTCGGGATTTCATACGGCCCCCTTCCTCCATCTCTGCTACATAACGCGAAGTAAAGGGAAGGATTGGTAAGAATTCCCGGCCACTACTGTCCTCTGTCCTAACCTCTGCTTGGAGAATAGGTGGTCTCCAGCTGGCCTCTCTCGGGACTGGGTCATTAAATCACAGCAGAAGATGAAGTAGATTGTACTATTATGTTAATGATGGAAATATCATATGCATTTATGTATAGAAAGTACCTTCCCTCAAATCAGTTTCAGTCTATTTATTTTACCAGGAATACATCTCAGGTCAGCGTAGACCTGTTTTTCAGGCACTCCTGGGCACATCAACAAATCAACAAATCAGTAGCACTGAAAAGGTATATTCTTCATGCGTTTTGACAAACCGACTGTTGTTAAACACATACAGTCCTATATTTTCAGTTCACCATTACCAAGAATCGAGATGAAGCGGAACTTATAGTATGCTAGACTTGATTTATGTTGTATTCTTTGTCTTTGTTGTGACCTGTACAGCCTGTACTTAGCTCGGCTGAGCAGAAATGTATAATAAAGGTCTTCAGTCACTCATCATATATCTCCAAGCAGATGTAATAGACTTGGCACGTCCGCGATGTTTCTGCGGTGGTGTTTTTTTTTATTTTTTATTTTTACTTTCGCCCTCATTCCACTATAGGACACCGGAAATATGCGCTACTACAGAAATATTACAAAAATACCTCCCAAACCAGCCAACCCCTTACATCTGCTTTGAGCCTATGAATGAATGAGTCATGAATGAATGGCTGGCTGACAAAACATTGGCAAACTGCCAAAAATGGCAGAGCAGTTCTACTGGGGATTTTGGGGGCACGGAAAAGCCTGGTTCGTTCATTCTCAGCAATGTTTTCTCTTATTTGGGCCGATATGTCCAATAACGTTATATCATCCCCGAGAAACCTACTCTCCAAGCAGAGGTTCGGCTCCGACTGTTGTTGTTTTTACGTGTTTTAGGCGTTTTTATCTATCGGTCTCTCTATTTTGTGCTATTGTCTTCCCGAAAATTTCACAAAATAGAAAGCCCTATAAAAACGGGATAAAAACGCCCAAAATACGTCAAAAACAGCCGAAGCCGACAGTCTGCTTGAAGAGTAATTAAACAGACGAGTCCCCGGTGCCTAGCCGGCTTGATGATTTTTGGTGCCGAATCCTGACTGTGTCTACTACCCGATGATAAGTTTGCGGGGATTAATTTCGCGGTAGTGGGAAAAAGACTGTTCGCTGTGGTTTTAATAAGTTCGCGGTAGCACCATTCATTTACTGCCATGGAAAAATGGTTTTAAGTTCACGGCAAATTTGCAACTCGAAAAACGCGAAGATTTCTGCATTTTACAGTATCCAGCCGTATTATTATAGCTCCTGAGACTCTTATATCCTTCTATTAGCTGAGAGGACAGAAGAAACTCGAGGGCTATATGAAAACACGGTTGGATACCAGGCTAACCAAATGAGACACGTGCCCAGCTGATTCAAATGATGTTTACATGTCGCTGGTCACGGTTGGGTCAGGGTGCGCCGAGTGTTTGCTGTGCCGTCATCTGACGCAACTGTGACGCTCAATGACGGGTAAATGTCATGCCCGTCCTGTTGTTTCTACAGGAGTGTTTGCTGGACCGTCATCTGACGCAACTGTGACGCTCAATGACGGGTAAATATCATGCCCGTCCTGTTGTTTCTACAGGAGTGTTTGCTGGACCGTCATCTGACGCAACTGTGACGCTCAATGACGGGTAAATATCATGCCCATCCTGTTATTTCTACAGGAGTGTTTGCTGGACCGTCATCTGACGCAACTGTGACGCTCAATGACGGGTAAATATCATGCCCATCCTGTTATTTCTACAGACGCGTCCTGGTGTAGCAATTCACTGTGTTCTGCTACACTGTGGCGTCTCGGTTTACTGTGAAGCTCGTTTATTAAACATCTATCAAATAATACTTCCGTGATCATACTAATCCATGAATTCATCAAGTACATGTAGTTGGAAAATCCTTGAAGAACTTGTATCGAATTTGTACCGTATGACATGCTCGTAATTTGTGCACGATTTGGGACACAGATTCCGGCTTATATAGAAGAAGAACTTTATTGCGCAACGATCCTACACGGTACAATGTATGGCAAAAAAAGAGGAAGAAACAAACTTATCATCCTAATTACGAAAACAAGTATCAAACTTAGTACATATGCAGATATATATCATCACAACGATGGCACCGAGTAAACTGTCCTAGCTGCCCGATCCCGGCTGGCCCCCAGGGTAGGCCAGGGTGTGCCGAGTGTTTGCTGGACCGTCATCTGACGCAACTGTGACGCTCAATGACGGGTAAATATCATGCCCGTCCTGTTGTTTCTACAGGCGTGCCTGGTCTAGCAGCCCACTGTTTTCTACTGCTGCAGTGGTGTCTCGGCTTACTGCGAGAAAAAACATGACAAGCAAATAGAAAATGTTTACCTTCACGTGGTCAAGCCTAAAAAAATACTGCTCAGTTTATTCTCAATGAAACACATGAACCCGTGATCATAATAATCCATGAATTCATCAAGTAACGTTACATGTAGTTGGAAAAATCCTTGAAGAACTTGTAAAGGTTCTAATTTCAAAAAGACACTGAAGCGAGGCGGAATTTGTACCGTATGATATCCACTAGCCTGGTTACCAAACCCCAGCCCGATCTCAAGTATCTATCGTGCAGGAAAGATATATCTTGAGGTTGGGGTATGGAATCCAGGCTAGATATGCACGTAATTTGTAATTTGCACGATTTGGGACACAGATTCCTTATACTATTATATCATCACAACGACGGTATGCTAAACCAAAGCGCGTTTTCTTGACAAAGCCTACTTGGTATAATGGAACCTTCTTGCTGTTCCAACCTAATTACAACTCTCTTTCGCTCCAGAAATTATAGAATGATAATAGCCTTTATTGCACATTCATGCCCTATCGGGCTAAATGCAGGCGTATAACGTTAGATACAAAAGGTAGTAATCCAGTACACATGGTTTCTAAGACTATTTCTAAAACACGGACTCTAAAACTAGTCTAGTACATTTGTTCGGCTTCTTCTCGTTTCTTAGTGATGTTAGATATATCCCTGCTTTCTTTACATTCTGCCTATTGCCCATGGCATAGCTTCTACTGTCGAGAATTGACGAGACGGACCAGACTAACAGACAAACTTGTTTTAGGTCTGCCACACTTCACACGCAAACCGCAGCACTCTGATGGCAATGGTGTTTGTTGTTCTAAGGAGTCGCGTAATCCACGCTATTCAGAGAAATATACTAACATACATAGAGTACTTTTACTTAAGACGTTTAAAGGAACGTGGGTGTTTGCGGAGACATAAAAGCGCTATTTTACTTTGAGGTTAATGAAATAATGTTGCGCTGCCGTAAGCTAGATTTCGCATGAATATAACATGAGGTCCCGTTCATGGGGCACTGTTAACAGTTTATGGGAAAATGTAGATTGACGATGTGACGACCATGTTTGAAAAGCTACAATGTCATTCCCTCTTTGGCAATTCTGAAATCATATTTTTCAGAAATATAAACCAGAAGCCGCTTATGATTCAGGAGTTATGTAAATGTTGTTATTTCTGGAGTAAAATGTTGTTAATTAAGGATTTATGTAAAATGTTGTTAATTTATGAGTTATGTAAAATGTTGTTAATTAAAGAGTTATGTAAAATGTTTTTAATTAAAGAGTTATGTAAATGTTGCTAATTAAGGAGTTATGTAAAATGTTGTTAATTCAGGAGTTATGTAAAATGTTGTTAATTCAAGAGTTATGTAAAATGTTGCTAATTAATGAGTTATGTAAAATGTTGCTAATTAAGGAGTTATGTAAAATGTTGTTAATTAAAGAGTTATGTAAAATGTTGTTAATTCAGGAGTTATGTAAAATGTTGTTAATTTATGAGTTATGTAAATGTTGTTAATTCAGGAATTATGTTAAATGTTGTTAATTCAGGAATTATGTAAAATGTTGTGCTATGCCGAAGGGCCATTTTTGCCTGTTGGCCGGTTTGTATCATGAATACATGTGTTATATAAGTCACGCTCTAAGTATAGTGAACCCTCCTATTACTTTCATGTTCTCGGGAGATATGAAAGACAACAAAAGACACCAAACTAACCGAAAAGTATTCAGGAGCAAACCTTGTGCTTATTTAGTGATAAACACTTTAATTTTTCGTTTCCTTAAACAGCCCGGCCGGATCCCGGATTGGAAATGTTGTACTAGCATACACGTTAAGACTGCTGTAAATGCAGAAACTTTCGCGTTGGTTTAATGTTCGCGGTTTTCGAGGTGGCCGCTTCACCGCGAACTTAAAACCACCACGAACATTTTTCTATGGCAGTAAAAGACTACAGAGCATGGTGCTACCGCGAACTTAAAACCACCGCGACAAGTCGCTACCGCGAACTCAAATGCATTTGCAGTATATATGCCATACATCAAAGAATGTTTATACCGTAGAACCAATAGTGATAATGACACCCTAGACTCAATATGTTGACTTGTTCATATCTTTAGATACTCATATATGTCTGTTTAGTTGTACTGTGAGTAGTTTATAGACCTTACGAGAGTCGAGGTACGTTTGTTGTGTCAATAAAGATTTCTTCTGTAAATCAAACTTCCCACAGCCCGTCCGCTGCCCTTAGAAAACGTGGGAGGAGAGGAGGCCTAATCATCCCCTAACAGTCAGAAACTGTGAAACACGGGCTCCGCTATAAGCGTGATTTAATCAGGCCATCATCTCAGCGGCCTACAGTTTAATCTCGGTCTGCTGTGGTGTCGGAAATTACAACCCTTGTTCCGGCCCGTCATGACGTCATCACGACGTTTGTTTCATCACACGGAGGAAAACTCGTTACCGGAGCGCTTCCGTTACCATGGTTACCGGAGCTCTGCCTTCATGCTAATGGTGTCATATTTCACTGTCGGGAGGTTTTACATTACCCGCTTTATTGGATGAATGAATGATAGCTTTTATTGCCATTCCTACAATGCTCTATAGGGCTGAGTACAGGAAGACAGATACAAAATTCGCAGTAAAGTACACATTGTGACATTGAGAGGACATCTAGATCTACTGTTTAAAAAGTGCACTCATTTGTTCGCCTTCTTCTCGTCTCTTAGTGACCTTGAACATGTAGTATGAGATGTGTTTGTATGTTATAGTATGATCAAAATGCATAAGAAATATGAGGTTTTTTTTACACGGCCAATGCACACTCCTAGGCCGGCTACGCCTTTCCCAGCTTTTGATACTACTTGGAGATTATTTATAAATAGGATCTGCTTGGAGATTATTCATAAATAGCGGACTGGCGACGCGTCAACGTTCATCAATTCCAGATTGTGAGGGCTTTGACTTGATAATGACGTCACAAGTTCAATGTTGTAACATCTTCCACAAGCAAGGACCAGCTTCTACATAATGTCCCTGTCATAATCAATGCTATCAGTATACTGTAAATGCATAAATGTTCGCGGTGGATTAATGTTTGCGGTTTTCGCGGCGGCCGCTTCACCGCGAATTTAAAACCACCGCGAACATTTTCCCATAACAGTAAGAGACTACAGTGCATGGCGCTACCGCGAAATTAAAACCACCGCGAAGAGTCCATTTTCCCGCTATCGCGAAATTAAATCCCCGCGAACTTAAATACATGTACAGTAATCTACCGTATCTAGAAGTAAGATGCCTTATATGGCACTGTTTGATGACGACACATCCTGTTTGGAGGCTTGTAAGCGCATTTCCTGTGGATTATGAAATCATATTTCCACAGAAACCGCTTTGGGAGAACGATAGCCTATGATGTGGATATCTGGCTAGATTTGGAAGGGAAACTAGCTGATTACTTATACGGTGTCGTTTTTATGACGTCAGTATGATGGCGTCGGTAATAGGTGTAGGCGCTCACCCGTGTCTAGAAAGATCAATTTCCCTGTTTTGAAATTTGTGATTACCGTACTCGCCAAGCAGAGGTTAGGCTCCGGCTGTTTTTTTAACGTTTTTTAGTCGTTTTTATCGGGCTTTCTATTTCGTCATTTTTCTTGAAGTACGCCAGCCAAACTGGTTAGGTTTTGACACAGCAAGATGAATTTAAAAGACGTTAAAAAAACAGCCGGAGCCTAACCTCTGCTTGGAGAGTAGATTGCCGGACATGCTGGCGACAAGAGGAAAGAACACAAATGTTACTGCCCAAATATGGATGATGATTACAATACATACGATTTTTACACAATTGTGTGGCCGATTTTCAATGACAAATCAGGCAAATGTTACGTAAAATTACATATTCCCTATATACTGATTAACATATCATAATTTCACCAGGTGCCATTATACCGCCACCTCAACAAAACGTCAGTATAGAGGTATTCCCAAGATTGTCTTGAACACTGAATGTCAAATACAATTCAGATATTACGTTTTGAAGACAATCTTGAGAAGGCCTCTATAACAAGGTCTTTTTGAGGTGGCGGTCTAATGGCACCTGGTGGAATTATGCGAATGTATGTAACATCGAGTCCTAATAAATCTATCAACATATATCATTACAGACTACATCATACTTCTAGATCTCCTTCTGTTGTAATCCTGCTTTTGCAACATCAAATTTATCAGAAACATTTCCAAACTTCGCTGTTTATGGAAACGAAATATAGATTCTGAAGTGTACGCGTAGAAATACTAGACTCCGTTGCAGTCTTCGAAAAGGGCTGATTTTTATTGGGGGGGGGGGGGCGTTGGTTCGCGATTTTCAACATTGGCTGGGTTCTCTTGTGCCGGGAAAGGGACTTTGCTGTGAAAGGGACTTTGCCGTGATAGCGATTTTGGCCCGTCCCGAATTGTATACACAAACAATGCCCTAATGACTATTGTCTTCACGTCTTGTGTAGTTCTGTGTTTTTTTCGGTTTGGAAACTGATTTTCAAGCAAATACTGCTTTGTAAATAGCCGAATGTGTAATTTTACGCAAGATCTACGGGTTCTATCATTGAAAATTGGTCACACAGTTGTGTAAAATCACCTATACTCCGATTATCATCCATATTTGGGCAGTAATATCTTGTGTGTGCTTTGCTCTCGTCCCCAGGATGTCCGGTAAACCTCGGTCAGTGACCAAACCAAATACGCCATCTAAACAGAGGTAGACCGGATGTTGGACTTATCAGAAAATGAACAGACTTGATCAGACATTCATACGTTTTGGCGCTTGCAGGTCGACGAAAATAACAAGAGCGGTCAGTGACCCCTCCAACCACGCTATCTCGTCAGCGAAGCGTTTTGCCGTCAGACCCGGGTTGATTGGGTGATGGTGTCCTGATTTTCCTGCCGGCTATAGCGGTGATGAGGTACTATATAACCCGCCCACACAGCGCTCGCACCTTACTAATCTCCAAGCAGATCCTACAAAAGCATAAGACACATGTAGTACCAAACTAGCCAAGGAGTGTAGTCAGCCAAAATGTGCCCATTTGCCCGATAGCCAAACACACTCCTAAGCCAGCTTCACTCCTCTGCCAGCTTTTGATACTATCTTATGCTACCGTAGGATCTGCTTGCAGATTACACCTTACAGTGCGCCTGCTTTTGTAAACATTTGTGACGCCGCCCTAGGATGAGGTCACATTTCCAAACCGGGGGCCGGCCGGGCAGCGTTCTGGAACAAAAGTATGGTATAAAATACACCCCCCCAAAAACTACACAAGACATAAAGAGAATGCATAAACAGATATTTTTACGTGTGCATTTCTATTTTTCGTTTCCACAAGCAGCCCGAATCACATGTACTGTCTTGCTCGCAAATTGCGACGTGTTTTATTATGATTTGAGAGGTAAAAAAAAGGGTTTTGATCATCATTGATTTTGGTATTGATCACTTCATCTAGTGCTATTGTAATTCACTGCAGACCGTGGAACAATTTAACCTTAATGCCTGCCATTGTGTGGTCAACTTTAATGATGTCGTCAACGAACCATTCACTCATTCATTCATTTCTCTACTATACAAGAAACTCAGGAATCACAATCACAATCACAGTCCGCATAAAAAGACTGGCAGTAATTCATTAGTTCACCAGGCCATTCGTCTATCTATGATAAGACAACAAGTTTATACGTCGATGTAGGTTAGACATCCAGGTAATAAGATACGCCAAAAAGTACTACTGTAGTTACTCAAGCAACTGGATATGGTTTTGGAAACGGTCAGACGTTTCGGATAGAATCCACTATCCTTCGTCAGACACTGGTAACCATGGTAACGTTACGCACGAACTTGCCGCTATGTGAAAGCGCGGGAAATGGTTTTGAAATAGAAACCTTCAGACATTCTGTCTCACAGAAGTGCACACTGACACGCACAGTGGTGGGTTTGACGTATAAACATATCAACATGCTTTCTTCTTACTACTTCAAGGCGGCGGTTCATGAAAGGGCAGGAACGGTACAGAGATGGAACCATTTAAACATCCTCGCACATGTACACCGTGAGGCGTACACACGAACTTGCGGCAGTGACAAAAGGCGGGACTGAACGCTACAGAAAAAGAAACCTTCAGACATTCTGTCACACACAGGCGTACTCACAGCGATGAAATGGTGAGAAACGGTATTGAAATGGAACCTTCAGACATTCTGGCATGAAGAGGTACACACGAACACACACAGCCGTGAAACGGCGGGAAACGGCATTGAAATAGAACCATTCAGAAATTCTCTCACAGACGTAACGTTACACACGAACTTGCGGCGGTGAGAAAGGGCGTGAAACGGTACTGAAATAGAACCATTTAGACATTCTGGCTCGCAGGTACGCACAGCGTTCGGTTTGACGTATAAACATGTTCCTTTTCTTTTGACTAGCGGTGAAAAGGGCGGGAAACGGTAAAATAGAAACCTTCAGACATTCTGTCTCACAGAAGCTTAAGTACGCACGGAACACGCACGGTGGTGGGTTTGACGTATAACATAATTTCTTTTGACTAGCGGTGAAAAGGGTGGGAAACGGTAAAATACAAACATTCAGACATTCTGTCTCACAGAAGTACGCACGCACACGCAGAGTTGGCGGTTTGACGTCGGTCCTATATTCAGGGGATATCCTGATAATTGTACCGCCTACAGTTGTGTTCCATGGAGCACGTAGTCAGTCACAAGGCCTGGCTACTGTGTCAGATCGCTGCACACGTTTGTAATTATAGAGGCGTGGCTCCTGTATTCTCCAAGCAGAGGTTAGGGTTGTGCGGGTAGTAGTAGCGCGATTACTTACACACACAGATAGACACGCATAGAAACTCAAATAATCACACACACACACACACACACACACACACAAACACACACGCACGCACACACACACACACACACACAAACACACACACACACAAACACACACGCACGCACACACACACACACATACACACACACAACCACACACACATACACACATACACACACAAGCAAACACACACACACACACACACACACTTTATACTCACTCACTCCACACATTCTCCATATACCCAGCGTAGTAAGTTTGGCAGAGACAAGTCGGTTTTCACGTCTGTCCCATTCCAGAGATGTTTGGATCATTACACCGTCTACTGCTTGCGTACTTTATAACCCTCCTGTCGGGAATATCAGAGCTCTGACCACCACACTCTGTACGTGTTCCCGTAGGTAATATCAGAGCTCTGACCACCACACTCTGTACGTGTTCCCGCCGGTAATATCAGAGCTCTGACCATCACACCCGGGAGTTGGAGGTAATGAGATGTGTTCCCGCCGAGAGCCGGCTAGGAATAATGATTGCGTTCGCCCCTCTGTAATTAGGAGGGTGCTCAGTCAATGGGTCGATAATAATGGTGCATAACTTGGGAGCAGGTTTGCGGGTTTGGCTCGTTTTTATTCTGCGTCGTATCAAATGACGATTTTCCAGTCAGAAGTTTTGGTTGGGGAATAGTAGTAGTGACCGTGGGTTCCATTGAGAGACAATGGTAAGAAATTCCGGCCGGAACCTCTACCTTGGGAGAATATCAATTGATGTATAATTATATTAAACATCCCCAGAGCCAACACCTCTCGTTTAAGGAAAAGCCCGATTTACTATATGGTCTCACTGACATGATGACATCGTATAAACGATTTGTTCCTACCTTCTCAATTTGTAAATAAGTCTGCGTAATTATGAGATTATATATGTACATATGCATATAGTTTGAACAGTTTTTAAGCCATTTGTTACTGTTAATAAGCCGACCAATTCAGCCCTTGGGCTGCCATCAGAAGCTTGTATTTTTATTGTTTTGAACGAATAAACCTGTCATCATCATCATCACATGTTTTAGTTTTAGCATAGCTTTATGTGTTTAACTGTTATGTAGATGATAGAGTCAGCTGGAGACGAATCTTTGATTGGAGAGTATTCTAACCTGAGTAGTTACTTGGTGAAGAGCTAATGATTTTCCAGAAGGTGGTTGATCAGACGTCCGTGGGCGGAAAATGTTGCAAAGGCACCGCTTAAAAAGCTGTTAAAAATCAACGCAGTTCAGTAACTTCAGATTACGGTGAGAAAGGCTCATTAAATGTTACAATGAGGTTGTTTTGGAGTAGGGGTTTGATTAGACATCTCTTGTGGGTCTTAAGTAGCCTCTACCAGGCTTCGTGGATCGGTGGTCTAATTGTAGAAATTGGGCAAATAGAATCTATAGTACGCTAGGGGAGTTAGCTGGCCAGAAGAGTACGTTTCCTCACCACGTGGTGAGGATAATGATTCTATCGATCCACGGAGCCTGGTAGCGGCTAGGTCTCAAGACATCTCGGGGGTGTCTGTAAACGCACACCTCAAAAGCCACTCACTTCAAACGAGCTGAAAGAACTATACATCAGCTTAGTTTCTTCAGAAGTCGTATTACGCATTATGATTCTGCTTGTTTCTCTGTAAGTTGGAATGAGCTCAAATGATCAAACAAACCTACCAACGCTTGGTAGTCCTTGAGCACGGAGCGGTTTCCGGCCCGCCTATTGGATAGTTTTTCTTCTAAGTGTTTTAAGTGTTGGCATGAAAGACACGTAGCTACGTACCTGTGGGAAATGCACTGGCGGATCCAGAAATTTGTCAAGGGGGGGGCGCGCACCATGACGCGGCCGAAGGCCGCGGCCGCGCAGCGCAAGCTGCGCGGGGGGAGAGCACGAGAGGGGGGTTCCCCCCTCTCGTTGGGGGGGTATGGGGGGCCTCCCCCAGAAAATTTATAAGAAATAGAGGCTCTCTGGTGCATTTTAGAGCCATATCTGAGCAAATTTGAGAAGCAAAGTTTGAAACTAACACTAACTTTTTGTCATGTCTGTGGCTGTCTAGTTCACTTCAGGGACATCGTTTACTATTTTTAGCAACTACCACTGAGGACAAACCTAACGAAGGCTAGTTCCTCCTTCTTAATATTCATAAATGACGCCACGCTACACAAACAATATCGCAAAATTATTTGTACCTGACTGCCGATTTGCCTTTCTCCGCGAAGCGGCTCGCGCTCCTATAAAATCGCATAGAAATCTCCTGGGATCTGAGTGGCTTGCCGGAGACGATTTTGAAAGTGTCTTACGCATTTGAAAATGCATATATTTCGGACTCTTTTTGCTTCTGCGGTGGCAATTGATGACGATTATTATATAAATCGGGGGGAAATGACAACAAAAACGTCAGCACGGTCACCGCGGCGACTGATCAGAACTGGAGTGGGGAGGGGGGTGTCGGCGCACGACGCCGATTTTCCCAAGGCGGGTTGCGTCTCTCTAAGCCGATGACGGACGATAGAAATCATCAGTTCATCAAAAATAACTAACTTCCGCTGATTTTCTGGAGATCTTACAAAATTTCCACGCTCTTTCTATATTTTTGAGCACCGATTTTGGCTTACAGCTACCCACCAGTTTCTTAGGGAGAAATTGATGCGGCCGCGCCCCGGACCTTACCGTAAGTTTACGTGACTCGAAAGACCCACTAGTAATTGCAAGCTGCAAGTTTATCTAAATAATTACCAGAAAACCTCCTTTCAAATAAGCGAATTAGTTTTATAACGTTGTCAATATTCTTGGCGTAACTTCCGAAGACCTCTAGTAGCCTTGGTTTATCTTGCCATTTTTTTTTTTTTTGCCAGCTGAAGGGGGAGGCGCGCGCCCGGCGCGCCTCCCCCTGGATCCGCGCATGAAATGGATCATAAGTATTAACGTTACCTGTCAGGCTTAGGTCACATTTTCAAAGCGGGGCCCGGTTGGGATGTTTAAAGAAACGATAAAATAAAATGTATACCTAGAAATGCACAAATTATGCCCATGAATCTTATGTTGTCATTTTGAGTATGTTTATGTCTTTTATATCATTCTTTTCCCTTCCGAAAGCTGCACGGCCGGGCCCAGGTTTGGAAATGTGACCTAAGCATTACACCTGTAACGTCTGGGTAAAACGTGTGACTTAAAAAAAGACGGCGAAAAACCTTCAGTTACGGCGGGAATCGTAATCTCCAAGCAGATCCAACGGTAGCATAAGATAGCATCAAAAGCTGGCAGAGGAGTGAAGCCGGCTTAGGAGTCTGTTTCGCTACATCGGCAAATGGACACCTCTTGACTGACTGCACTCCTTTGCCAGTTTGGTTCTATCTTATGCCATTGTAGGATCTGCTTGGAGATTACGGGAATCGGTCTGATGAACGCACCGCTCTCACATCAACATCTACTTTTAAATTGGAGAGCGCTCAGATCAAGAAGGTTGAAAAAGAATTCAACCTCTTTGCTCAGATAACATCACTCACATAGCCGTATGGCCCCCAGGACACCGGGATTTTTCGGCTCGCTTTTCTAGGCATGGCTTAGTTCTGTATGTGCGTCTTTCCACCTTTTAAACTCGCCTACTTGAAAAGCGGTTATTCATATTACCTGTTAGAAGTCCTGTTACGGTTAATTAGCAAGGGAAACGCGCTGAATGCGTGGGGAAAAAAAGGGCTGACTTCACATGTTTCGACTTCGGTTTTCGTGGTCTGCTCATTTTTTGATCGTGACACTTCAAGGTGTCTAATAGTTTTGATTCTCCGCTACAGACGTCGTGCCATCCACCTACTCGAGAAGTATCAAATTACGTCTTGACGCTGTTTTTAAAAACAACTTCAAGACGTAATGTTATACAGTAGAAGCCGCTTAATTGCACGGCCTAAGCGAGAGACCTTCAGAACATCAATAGCCTACCGTGGACCCAATGTCTGGAACAACCTACCGCCACACACACGTACGGCTCCAAATCTGACCTGCTTTAAGAGACTCTTGAAGTAAAAGTTATTGACCAAAACGAACGGACACGGACTATGAACACTGAGCCATCTGCACCATTATATGTTTTGTACCATGTAATAGATAGATCATGGGAGTGGCCTGACTATGTGGATTTGGTACTGCTCCGCCCACCCGAGGAGTTTGTTGGGGTCCCCGAGGGATCTATCTGACTTAGAACATGGCCATCTTTCCGAAGCAAAATACACTTATTTAGTCATTAGAAACATGCAGTTTGTTTTCCTAGCAAGCGAACAGACAGGCTATACTAGTATTCTTCTCGTTCTGACGAGCTGTCCTGTTCCCAGTTTGACCCGTTCCTGGTAGACCACATCATGCATTATCTTCCTGCATTTTTAGCTTGTTTCTCGTTTATGGAAGTATTGATCGTTTTGATCAAGGAGCTTTTACTCGCATGTTTTTATGTAGCTTAGAACATGGCCATCTTTCCTCAGCCAATCAGGAGCGAGTATTTCTTGTGACTATATCCACATAGTATGGTGTCCCTAGGGGTAGGGGTGTACTAAGTAACGAATAAATTGACTAAGTTGGAGACGCCCACCATTCAACTGAATGGTCTCCCTTGGGGTAGGGGTGTACCAACCAACGAATAAATTGACTAAGTTGGAGACGCCCACCTTTCTCATGCAAATAGAAGCAATTAAAGAATTAACAAAAAGGGAAACAGCAAATCAACCTATGTTACTGAACATCTTTATTCATAACATAAACAAAGGAAATTCTTACGATCATGAAAGAAAGTCAGAAAACGAACAAGACAATAATAAAGAGTTTCTTGTAACAAGAAAATGTACAAACAGCGTTACATCAAACTTTCAAAGACATGAAAAATATAACCAAAGTGCACGGCATGGCGTCGATGTAAACAATCATCCACCGTGTTATCTCAGTGAACTACTTGGGGAACTTTTTATGGGAAATGATCAATTACATGACCTTTAGAAAAATAACCACAGGGAGAAACACCCAACTGACCGTAAATTGGTCACCCTGAAAGAATTTTTGGCTGCAGGCTTGTTTATTGAAGCAGCTCGCACGGCGATAAATCCAACTCAGAAGAAATATTATACCACACAGAAGTTGAGGCAGACCGACTAAGATATCTTCCAAAATGAGAGTTTTTCATTTCTGCCTGCGCGATTTCCGTAAAACTGCGTTGTTAACAAATCGACCGTAAACTGGTAACCTTACGTTAGTAGTAACCAATCACTTTGAAGTTTCTGATCGATGGTTTGATTGCCCTTAATCTCAAAGCAGATGTTGGGGGGACTTGGGAGACCAAATCCGTTTTTCTAGCTGCCCGTTTCTGCCTGTGACCTTGGTGTGACCTTCTTCTCACGTTTAACTTGAACTTGTCCCAGGTTTGCAGTGTCAGGGATTCTGCGGTAGAATATTTAGAGATAGTATCAAAAACTGGCAAAGGAGTGTAGCCGACCTAGGGGTGTGCATTGGCTAACGGGACCGCCACTCCTATGCTACCTTAGTATCTGCTAACGTTATGTGTCCCAAGCACACTTTTCCCGCCACTCACATCCGGGAGTTTTCAACAGACCGTCAAAAGCGAGGGTCTTCAGCAGGTTGATCTGACAGCTACCGCAACAAAGTGTCATATATGTTGACATAGCATGAAAGTTATTAAAAAACATAATAAGACAGACTAAGGAATAGAAAAAATTCTTTTTTGAATATTTTATTGTTTAAAATCTTTGATAATCTCCATAAAAGGGTGAATCTGCATCCAGGTGTCTGCTTTTCGTTCTGATGCCGTCACTCATTCATCGATCTTGTCAAGCCAAGATGGCGTCGTTTGGTTTTTGAGAAGAAAGAAGAATGCAGATTTAGCTCATTTAGGTGAGTTTTACGCCAACAATATTCTTAAAAGAGTACTAAATTACCCACACGATAAAATAAGGATATATGTAGGTGAACTTTTGACCTAAACTTAGCCGTTTTGACCAGAGAGTTTTGCGAAACTTGTCGAAATTTCCAGAGGTACCATGCCTTTGTGTCGTCTGCGTCCTCTGGGAGCCTATGCTCCGCGTGGGTAAATATACTTCAGGTAACGCTGAATTTTGGATGCTAGGAAGCCAATGGAAACGATTAGAAAAAAGCAACAGGAAGAAAAACTTGTGTATGATGTTTGTGATGGAGTTTTTGTGTGTAATGTTGCCATGTTTCCCTCCAATTTAGCCAAAATCTGACAACGCCACGCGTGATGATGTGTTAGATTTGTACCTGATGTATGTTTCCCGCCATGCTTATACCTGTGAAACTGGTGTGATTTGTGCGATGTGCATGTATTAAACGCTTTGTTGTTTAGCCAGTGTACATGGACATGATCTATAGTTCTGTTAAAGAATAATATAACACCGTTGCTGACTTGACTAACAATTTTTTAGTGTTTTCTTTACATATTTGTGCCCCCCCCACTTAATCCTAGCAAACGTGACACAACTTGTTCTAAGCCTTTATGATGATAGATTCTGGTTTCTTATTCTAATGATGTAATGTAAAAGGTGTTAACACACTGCATAACTAATGTTATATGTGTATTATATAGATGTATTATATAGATGTGTATTCTGAAACCATCCCATCATGTTCAATTATAAAGCTTTGGACAAACCACACAAACCAACTATGACTGTACGCTGACCGAAGAGAAAGAGGACAGGTTTAAACTGTAGCGAGACTCCTATCTATCCAAAGAACTCTCAGGGATAAACAAGTCCACTAGCCCTATTGTCCAGGGCAAGTGAAAGTGCTGTTCGGGCAAGTGCATGTCCTACCCCACTTGTCCGATCGGGCAAGTAAGATTTTTCCATTGATTTTAGTGCAATTTTGATATACTTGTTACTTTTTACAGTCATGACATCAAGCAACTGTCTACAGAGAATTCCATTGCTGGAAGTGAAAATGCATATACTAGTAACAGTGATATTTGAATTTTGGGCAAGTGAAAAATTGGTTCGGGCAAGTACATTTTTTATGTGCTTGCCCGATAGGACAAGTGGATTTTAGAAAACTTGTTCAACCCTGACTCTACTCAACTCTAACATTGAATTGCCTTCAGAAAGTCATCTGAAACAGTATAAAGTAGCAAAATCCAGTATCTGCAACCCCTAAACTTGATTGAAATTCACAAAAGTTCGCGTAGTGTTAAACCAGACTTTGCACTTCTTGGAAACAGATTATATCACAGGGCTCGGAATTCATTTTTTGGATTAGGTCATTTAGGTGCACTGGTGCACCCAGCTTAAAAAATTGGGTGCACCAAAAAATGTTTGGGTGCACCACTTAAATTTAAGTAGAATGTAAAAAAAAACCTAATAACAAAACTTATAATTAGTTATAATAAGCTATCAAATTCTTAAACAAGTAACATGACAGACTTTTTTATTATCTTTCTAAAACTTAGATGTCGAGAATATGATGTATACTAGTATATTCGATATCTTTCCATACATAAACCTAAGAGAATATTTGGGTGCACCCTGTGCACCCACTGAAAAAAATTGGGTGCACAGTTACAATTTTGGGTGCACCTGGGTGCACATGCACCCAGTATTTCGTGCCCTGGATCATCATCATCATCATCTTTGCTGCATATTATCATTGTTACCCCACTTTAGAAATAAACGAACACGATGAATAAGTTTATTTATTTTATTTATTTATTTCTTCCTCAAACGTACATAGGCAGGGAAATACACACATGATATACCCTGAATTACGTAGGTTTGTTACAAAAAAACTTATACGTGCAGAATGTCAACAAACAGAAATACATAATATATTAACAAACACTAAGCATAGGTCCGAACTCACAGGCTGATGGTAATGCTAGGAAATAGAGTCAGTATAAAGTCTGACTGCAGTGTGGAGGAACGACTGTTTCAGTCTGTCAGTTCTTGCCTTGGTAATTGTTTAAAAGACAGCAATCTTCATGAACACTACAACAAATCATATCTGTTTTTATGAATTAAAAACTATTATTATGTTTTGTGAATGTTTGTAACCAAAAGTTTACAATAACAAAACAAGTCAACAGATAAAGTAGTGCATCGCAATACTTGACAAGGCCAAAGACATTCTTCCGTTCACGTCAGAGAGTTAGAAACTGTGCACAGGTGGTGGTTGAGGATTACCTGAGTTGGGTTGATATGATGTTTGTTTGGTCAGCTTAAAATTCGTCGTATCCAAAATTGTGCCAGGATATTTGTTACCACCAACTGTTGTGTGAAGACCTCTGCTGGATGTCTTTTTGATGTAAGTTGTAACCTAAAAAATTACATGTAGTCAAAAAGAATTTAATACCCTCATAGGTACCCTCAGAATGCCTACGTTGTACTGTGCATCAAGTTACATTTTTAAAACTCCCTCGCAGTGAAAGGCCAGTATCACACGCCTTTCCCCGCAGATTTTGCCACCTCAACATTACCAGTATGCTTAAATGAATTCCTGGTTGGAATCTTACATCGTCCTGATAACAACAGAACAACAGCAAGAAAATCATGGTTTTGATGACTAAACAACGACAAGAATTTGAAGTTTCTGATGATTTGTGTTTCAGTTTCCAGTTGAGCATCAGACGTGATTGGTCCTCACCATGGCGACACCCACGCCCCACGCGACGGTGATCAGTCCACAGGACCTGCTCGCACAGATGAACAAGTACCGGAGTTACGCCGCCATTCTCGCCGACACCAACCAGCGTGAGTTGCTGTTTTCGTCATCAACATCATCTTCTGTTTCTAGAAGACTGTATTGGGTAGCGTACTTGTATTTGTGACATATTGCTCGTGGTCAATTGATCAGCATTGGCTCTATAGTGGCCACTTTTCTCCAGTCCCTTGAGTGGCCCTTATAGGCATTTTTGACTGTGTATAGGCTATAGGGTAGCATACTTGTAATGACAATGTTTATTAGATCATTTAGAATATGGGGATACATCCAAAAAGTTTTGGGGTGAACGATGAAGTTATGCTCTTAATTTGCACTGACACCAACCAATGTGAGTACAGATTGAAGGAGTGAATGAATGAAAGGGTGCATGAGTTATGCTGCATAGTATCAAAAGATCCAAGAGGTTCCCAGACCAAAAGTTATGAGACTTACTTTTCATCCAATGTAACTATGTATGTGTACTTAAGTTTCCAAGGAGGTTAAAGTCAGCCTCTTGAAGTTACTGTAAATGCAGAAATGTTCGCGGTCGATTAATGTTCGCGGTTTTCGCGGTGACCACTTCACCGCGAATTTAAAACCACCGCGAACATTTTTCCATAACAGTAAGAGACTGCAGTGCATGGTGCTGCCGCGAAATTAAAACCACTGCGAAAAGTCCATCTTCCCGCTACCGCGAAATTAAATCCCCGCGAACTTAAATGCATTTACAGTACTAAGTACTTGAATGCCATACAATTTACTAATGCTGTCATGGTTCAAACACACTTCAGTATTCAGAAAACAGACATTTTTTTTGTAAAGAAAGTTTCACATTTGCACCTCTATTGCCTGTCCTGTGGAATGATGAACAGAAAACCTCATCAGAAAACCCGTTGCCATAGCAACATTGGGTTTGGTGCTTATAGCTTCATTCTGACCACAGCGCCAGGGATCAGCTCGGAACTTCAATCTCCCTTCAAACAAGACATGTTTGAAAAATACTCAATTCTAAGTTCTAGTTCGTAAAATATCAAAGTCTATATAGTGAGGTAGTGTTTTATTTAAGTTAGTATGACTGGTGTAACTATAAAAGTTTGTTTTCTTGATTGGATGTGTGCTTGAACTTCTGAGACGCTCCCCTCGTCAGTACAGAGTGATGTAATCTGAAGATACACCAGAGTTCCTCCTACACAAGGAACGGTGATATACTGACTGATAAGAGCTGACTGTACTGATGTAATTAATACCTTATCGTGTTGTAATTACAAAAATATCAGAAACAATTGTAATTACAATTTAGAGCCTGGTCACATTCGTTATATGCAAGGTGTTTCAACCAGGGTAGGGGCTTTTCTGTAACAAAGGCAAACTACATCAAATTGTTGTTCTGAGAGTCATAAATTGAAAAAAAAAATTCTGGGGAAGGATGCCCCTCTTATGTAAGTTATGATGGTTGAACTGCTGTGCTGCTTGCCATATGGCTTAGCTGCACTTAAATGCCCCCAACACTGTGAAAACGTCCTGGTGAGAACTTGAACAAGCTGTTACTATTGTTAGGGATATGGTATGTTTCCTGAAACAACTTAAGACCAAACGTTCCATATACCGCAACTGACCGCAAGTAAAGACGAAGTTTTGTTGTTGTTTTCCTTCCCCAGAGGATGAACACAGGCTGAAGGTTGCGCAGGAGATCAGTGAGAATTTTGAGGTAAAGCTTCATGCATTTTTATTGCCTTTGTCTGGAAGGTTATGTTTTTGGTACTGCCTTAGACAGCATAACTTCAAACTGTAGACTCAGTTATGTACAAATCTTAGATACAGGCACAGGTACAGGTACTGTAGTTAAGGTCCCTGTACCTATAGCCCATTATCTGTAAGTTATATATGTATAGCCAACTGTCTTTTTAGTCTGTGGTAACTTGTCATTTTTGTATGAGAACACATTTGAGTCTCAAACAAGGCTATCTCAACTTTCAACTGGCAGGTTATAAAAGATGTCATCTCAAGTCAATTTGAATTTAATGGCATGAGTCTGACTGAAGTTTTACCCCCCCCCCTCTCACCAGTCCATCGTGACGTCTGGCCAGTACCAGTCGTTCCTGGAACATGCCATCCCACGCTTCCTCAAGGTTCTACAGGAAGGTAAGACTGTCTTAGAAAGTGAAAGTTCTTACATGCATTCTTGAGAAATTACTGTATGAAATAAAGGCGTCTCAGTCAATTTTGAATAGCAAAAATAGCTTTGCCAGGTATTGTTTTGAGCTTCATGAACTTCTTAGATTTTTTAAAGGTGTATCATAAGTACTGCAAGTATATCCCTTCACCACTGTCCTTAAATGTGTTTTCCAGGAGACACCATTTTTGTGCAAGAAAATCCCATCCAGGTAAGGCCATCTCTTGAAAATGACTGTTTTGAAAATGACTGTTTTGTAGATTTGTACCTATGCAACATTAGGATTTTTGTAGTCATTTTTTAGCAATGCTATTGTACCTGTTGCAATTGTTGTGCAATAACATTTGCTTCTTACCTCAAGTTAAGAAAGGTGCTGAAATTGTGCCATTTTGTTATTTTTCAGCAACTACGGAAACTGCTGTTGGAGATCATCCACCGCATCCCGACCAACGATCACTTCCGCATCTACGTCAGCAAAGTGCTGTCCCTCATGTTCCAGCTTATAGAGGTTAGAGGTTATGGGGTTAGAGTTCAGGGGTCACAGGTTAGGGTTAGAGGTTAGGGTTCACACTTCCACATCTATGTCAGCAAAGTGCTGTTCCTCATGTTCCAGCTTATAGAGGTTAGAGGTTATGGGGACAGGGGTCACAGGTTAGGGTTAGAGGTTAGGGTTCACACTTCCACATCTATGTCAGCAAAGTGCTGTCCCTCATGTTCCAGCTAATAGAGGTCAGAGGTTATGGGGTTAGAGGTTTAGGGGTCCCAGGGTTAGGGTTAGAGGTCAGGGTTCACACTTCCAAAATTCATAGAATCTCTCAATAGCGACTATCAATAGAGAAATTGCAGAGTTTTATTTTTCCTGCATCTTTGTGTCTCTAGATTTTTGTGGAAAGTAGGATTGTGGGAATAAACCTGCTAACCTCATAAAAATCAAGAGACCCACTAGGAACATGTTGATTTTGGTCAGTAGATCATCAGTAAGTTTCTGAATGTGAGTTTCTGTGTTTCTGTGCCTGGTACAGAGAGAGAATGAGGAGAATGTTCTGGTCTGCCTGAGAATCATCATCGAGCTGCACAAACAGTTCAGGCCACAGATCCAGCCGGAGGTGGGTATCACACCGGGGTTTCTGCAAGGGCATCACACTGGGGTTTCATCCAAGGTTAGGGCATGTGGTATCACACTGGGGTTTGATATAGGGTGTGGCAGAAGTGGCTGTCAAAGTGTGGGATCTCTAAAAATCATTAGTATGAGCGTCTTTACTCAAACTGGCTCTCAAGAAAATTTTTTTTTTTACTTAATGGTCACCACGTAACAAGACCTGTAAACTCAACTGACACAAGACCTGTTTTACTGCAAGTTTCTGTATGTACATTATGAAATTTACACTAAATGTAAAAATGTCCTATTTCAGATCCAGCATTTTCTCCACATGGTGAAACAGATCTACAAGGACCTGCCTGCAAACATGGTGAGAACTTCAGCCTCCCTTTACAGCTCAATTTGTTGCTGATTTCAGTTTTAAGTCTAAGTGCAACTTGAGTTGATTGTTGGGCAATCTATGTCAGTTACTTGTGTGCAGAATTTGTTTTAAGTGCAGGGCTCGAAATACTGGGTGCATGTGCACCCAGGTGCACCAAAAATTGGAGCTGTGCACCCAATTATTTTCTCTGGGTGCACCCTGTGAAATATTTTCTTAGGTTTATGTATGTAAATATATCAAAGTATACTTAGTATACATGTACATCATATTCTTGACATTTAAGTGTTAGAAAGATAATAAAAATGTCTGTTGTTTAAGAATGCTTGTAACTAAATTTTATGATTAGGTTATTACTTAAATTCAATTGGTGCACCCAAAGTTTTTTTGGTACACCCATTTTTTAAGCTGGGTGCACCAGTGCACCTTATCCCAAAAATGAATTTCGAGCCCTGAAGTGACAAATGAAAGACATGACTGTTCCCCCCCCCCCCCAGAACGCGATGTTTGAGAAGCCGATTAACGTGACTCTGGACGCGGCGACCGGCCAGCCCGTGGTGCTTCCGCTGTCCGGAACCGTCACCGTGCAGACGGAGAAGGCAGACGGCAGCAAGGAAACTGTGAGTCATCTCATGTTCCAGCTTATAGAGGTCAGGGTTAGGGGTCATAGGGTTAGGGTTAGAGGTTAGAGACCGGCCAGCCCGTGGTGCTCCCGCTGTCTGGAACCGTCACTGTGCAGACGGAGAAGGCAGACGGCAGCAAGGAAACCGTGAGTCAAGTCTTAAGTTGATTTGTCCTTCTGGGACTTATTAGCCCTAATTGGACGCATCTTCCTCATACTTTGAATGCAGAAATGTTTGCGGTTTTTGCGGCGACCACTTTACCGCGAACTTAAAACGACTGCGAACATTTTTCTATCATGGTCTTAGACTGCAGTCTATATTGTTACCAAAAAATTAAAACCTTTGTGAAAAGTCATTTCCCCCTACCTCGAAATTAAATCCCTGCGAACTTAAATGTATTTACAGTATTCAGTTTCCATCTCCACATGGTTAAAACGAATCGTTGTAAGTTTTGTCAATAGGTCAAAATTTTTCTGTTCATAGAACTGAAGGATGCAGTAGCTTATGTTTTGACTTTGTGGTATCAAGCAGCTGTTCATCCATAATGGGCATTTGTATCACACCAAGGTTTCATTTTGGATGGGCATTTGGTATCACACCAAGGTTTCATCTTAGAAGGGCATTTGGTGTCACACCAAGGTTTTATTATTTAAGCATCATGGTATTTGGTATCACACCAAGGTTTTGTCCAGTGTGAGTGTTTGCTATCACACCAATGTTCCATCCAGCATGGGCATTTATAGGTATCATACAAGGGTTCATCCAACCAAATAACTGATGTACCACCAAAAGTTTGCCTGTTCTGTGTGATTTTCCCTGTGTCTGACCCACGTGTCTCTCCCCCGCAGCTGACAGTCCTGTCGAAGGGGATCAACTCGCTGAAGGTTCTGGCAGAGTTGCCCATCATCGTGGTCCTCATGTACCAGGTAAGGTCTGCTTCTTACACTCTTTTGTCAAGGAACTATAGTGGTGACGAACTCTTCACCAAGTAAGATTTGGTAAAAGTGACTACAAAAGGGCTGTCTCCAGCTTTAAATTATTTTCCATCCCACTGATGGTTTTGGAGCTAATGTTGTCCATTTTCGTTGTTAAATCTGTTATTCTAACCTCAGGATACAGTATCAACAATTTCATGTCATGAAGTTCGGATCTCAGTGCGGATAGAGTGAATTCTATTTCCGTCCCAACAAGCAAATTTCCGTCCCAGGACGCAAGAACAGGTCCTGGAGACAAACTCTTCAAGAAGGATTTGACAAAAGTGACTTTTAAAAACAACAGTTAGCCTTGAACAACAGAATTCGAAATGTAACCATTGGAAGCTGTTGGCTCCATGTAAATGTTGCTCAAAATTCTGGTCTAAACACCTTTTCATTGCTCTGAACAGCTGTACAAGCAGAACGTCCACAGTGCGGTGTCCGTTTATTTCTCTCATTATGTCTCTTTCCTTCCTTCCCTCCTTCACAGCTTTACAAGCAGAACGTCCACAGTGCCGTGTCAGAGTTCATCCCTCTCATCATGAACACCATCGTGCTCACTCCTTCAGCACAGGCCAGGTAAACAGGATGTTTGTTTGTTTGTTTGTTTATTTTCTGTTGTCTCCCACACTGACAAGAGATTCTCAGTCTACTTTTGTCAAGTCCGATTTCAATTCGCGAAGGGGATTTGTATTATTTCACTCGCAAACATTTGATGTAACAATATTTCCTGTTTATCATACTTTTTATGTGACATGAAGTTTCTTTTCAATGTGTGTGGTGGACTCTTTAACGTGCTTGAGGTTTGGCTCTCCTCAAACACAGGTCCTCTGGGTTCCCAACTGTAAAGTAATGAATATAACACCTGGTGTGCCATGCTTTTTCCTCAGAGCGTCTCCCCAGTTTAACCGTGAGCTATACGTGGATTTCGTTGCGGCTCAGATCAAGACACTCTCCTTCCTGGCTTACATCATCCGTATCTACCAGGTGAGACGTCTTATCAAACTTCTTAATCCATAAGACATAGTTTGTGTGTCCGACACTTCCTCAAGACAAGTATAAGATATGTCAGTTTTCTCGCTAGGATTTTTCCAAAGCGTAGGGGCATCTTAGCATGGTGCAGTTCTCATTTCCTTACAATGTTGAAAAAGTTGGAATATATTTTACTTTAAACTTTCTGTGGCTGTTTTTGCAATGATTTCTCCGCTGCAAACCCCAGACACTGTGAACATGTATTTATCGTGTGACCTCTCTTCTATAGAATTGCAAATAGCAAATTCAAAACACAAACCCCTCCCTTTCCCCCCTGCTTGTTACAGATGTTTGTTAGTGGATGAACTTCCCTCCCCCAAAGTTGTTCTTGCTGACCTCCTCCCCCTGGAGTTTGTTTACACATGTGTTTTTGTTTGTTTGTTAGGACTCTGTGACAACCTTAGCTTGATTGTTTATTTCTTTGTCAGGACTCTGTGACGACCTACGCTAACCAGATGGTGAAGGGCATGCTGTCCTTGCTGACCAACTGTCCGCAGGAGGTCACTCACCTGCGCAAGGAGCTGCTCATCGCAGCACGGCACATCCTGGCAACCGACCTCAGGAACAGTAAGTTCTAGCTCCAAGTTGTTACCTGGGAAAATTGGAGGTGCTGCATTTGGTGTACAGTAGAAGCCGCTTAATTGCACGGTCTGTTTGGCAGTGAATTTCGTGCAGTTATCTGGCTGGTACAAAAATGCGAAGTTATCTAGCTGGACCGCACCTGTTTGGTATTTTGAGGTTCTGTGCAGTTAACAGAAGTGTGCGTTAATCCGTTGTGCAATTAACTGGCTTCTACTGTATTTGTCTGTTTGTAATTCTTGTGTTTCTGGATATTTGTGGTCAGCATAACTTCAGAGTTTTTTATTTTTTGTTTTCTAGGATTTGTCCCCCACATAGACCGGCTGTTTGATGAGAAGGTTCTGATAGGAACGGGCTGGACGACACGGGAGACTCTCCGGTAGGTTTCATGTTACAGTCCTTGGCTTTCACTGTCCACTTCTTTTTGTTTTACTGACAAAAGCATTGCTACTGTACGCTCATTATTTTGTATGTATATGTATAATTATGTGTTTCTGTTGTGTTTTTCAGCCCGTTAGCCTACAGTACCCTAGCAGACCTGGTGCACCATGTGAGACAGCTGTCAGACCTGGCACTAGCTGTCCATCTCTTCTCTAAAAACTTGTGTTTTTGTGTGTTTTCAGCCTAAAAGCTTGTGTTTTTGTGTGTTTTCAGCCCGTTAGCCTACAGTACCCTAGCAGACCTGGTGCACCATGTGAGACAGCACCTACAGCTGTCAGACCTGGCGCTAGCTGTCCATCTCTTCTCTAAAAACTTGTGTTTTTGTGTGTTTTCAGCCTACAAACTTGTGTTTTTGTTGTGTTTTCAGCCTAAAAACGTGTGTTTTTGTGTGTTTTCAGCCTAAAAACGTGTGTTTTTGTGTGTTTTCAGCCTGAAAACTTGTGTTTTTGTGTGTTTTCAGCCTAAAAGCTTGTGTTTTTGTTGTGTTTTCAGCCCGTTAGCCTACAGTACCCTAGCAGACCTGGTGCACCATGTGAGACAGCACCTACAACTCTCCGACCTTGCACTAGCTGTCCATCTCTTCTCTAAAAACTTGTGTTTTTGTGTGTTTTCAGCCTAAAAACTTGTGTTTTTGTTGTGTTTTCAGCCTAAAAACGTGTGTTTTTGTGTGTTTTCAGCCTAAAAACGTGTGTTTTTGTGTGTTTTCAGCCTGAAAACTTGTGTTTTTGTGTGTTTTCAGCCTAAAAGCTTGTGTTTTTGTGTGTTTTCAGCCTAAAAACGTGTGTTTTTGTGTGTTTTCAGCCTAAAAACGTGTGTTTTTGTGTGTTTTCAGCCTGAAAACTTGTGTTTTTGTGTGTTTTCAGCCTAAAAGCTTGTGTTTTTGTTGTGTTTTTCAGCCCGTTAGCCTACAGTACCCTAGCAGACCTGGTGCACCATGTGAGACAGCACCTTCAGCTGTCAGACCTGGTGCTAGCTGTCCATCTCTTCTCTAAAAACTTGTAATTTTGTCATGTTTTTCAGCCTAAAAACTTGTGTTTTTGTTGTGTTTTCAGCCTAAAAACTTGTGTTTTTGTGTGTTTTTCAGCCCGTTAGCCTACAGTACCCTAGCAGACCTGGTGCACCATGTGAGACAGCACCTACAGCTGTCAGACCTGGCGCTAGCTGTCCATCTCTTCTCTAAGAATGTGCACGATGACTTACTGCCCAGCAGTATCCAGACCATGTCCTGCAAGGTAAGGAGAATCACTAGCAAAAATGTTGTCAATAGTGGAAACATAACTATTGTGAGGGGGTCCGGGTGCATAACCTTCCATGGTGCAGAGTTTTTGAGAATTTCAAGTTAAAATTTTGCACTTTAATGTATCCCGAGGGGCAAAATTACTGTTAGGGAGGTCACAGTAGAAGACTGTGACCACAGATGACCTGGTGGCATCCCTGGTCAATCAGAATTTCATTCTTGTCAGAGGATCTGCTCTCCAGTGTAAGGGCCTCTAGTGCGTCCAATTTCTTGTTATTTTAAGAAAAGCGCGTCCAAATGACACCATGACGCATGCCTGGATAAAAGCCTGATTCCCTTTTACTTCCAGTTGCTGCTGAACCTTGTGGAGTGCATCAAGAGTGACCAGGACGGAGGAAATGTAAGTTCCAAACTCTTAAATTTAAACTTCATCTTTTACTGTTTCATCAAACTTGCAGTCCGTATTGGGACTAAGTTTTAAGACACTGTAATTATGGAGGTTATGTTGGGAGTTTCAAACTTTTCATCTTTTTTATTTTGCTTATTTGAGAACCTTAAGACGTGTGTTAAGAAGTTGTACCGTTCCTTACAGGTCCGTGAGATCCACATGAGAATGCTGAAAGTGTTTGTAAAGTTTAAGACATGTGTTATTAAATCTTAAGACGTGTTATAAGAACACTTAAGACATGTTATAAGATGTTGTTTTGTTCCTTACAGGGCCGTGAGATCCTGATGAGAATGTTGGAAGTGTTCGTTAAGTTTAAGACGTGTGTTAAGACGTTGTACTGTTCCTTTCAGGGCCGTGAGATCCTGATGAGAATGTTGGAAGTGTTTGTGCTGAAGTTTCACACCATCGCCAAGTTTCAGCTGCCCGGCATCTTCGCTAAATGGTAAACTTGCAAAATTAATGACAATTGTTGACAAACATTAGACTGTCTACCCAACAACATGGTCGCGCCATCAGCATTCTTTACCTCCATGAAAAATGCACTATATCTTCAAAACCTCTGGGTGGATTGTGATAATATTTGGTAGGTGTTGTGAACCCGATAGTCAAGTTTGAGTTTGGGCCTCCTGGTGGCTGACCTTGGCACTGCAGCAGAACATCTTTTCGTTATCTTCTTTTGCTGGACATGTTGTGGTCTTGCTCGATTCATGAAAAGTTAAGTGAAAAAATTGAGACTTTAACATATATAAAATATCCTGGATACTATTTACACATAGTTTTA
>NC_049988.1:21239117-21248266 GCF_000003815.2 Branchiostoma floridae
GCACTTTCTCTCCCCTGTCCAGTAAAAACAAACATGAACTTGACCTGAAAGCTGTCTGCACTTTCTCTCCCCTGTCCAGTAAAAACGAGCGTGAACTTGACCTGAAAGCTATCTGCACTTTCTCTCCCCTGTCCAGTAAAAACGAGCGTGAACTTGACCTGAAAGCGGCGGCCATCCCTCCCCCGCCCTCGCTGGCTAAGAGTGACAAGGAGAAGGAGGAAGAAAAGACGAAGCCGGCCGGCGGAAGTTTCAACAACTTCTCCGTCTCGGACTGTCGCAGTTTGGTGAAGACGCTGGTGTGTGGGGTCAAGACGATCACCTGGGGAGCACAGTCTTGTAAGACTCCTGGAGGTGAGTCACAGCTGCCTTATTTTAGATTGTTAAGGTTCATTAAGTTTACCTTTGCTCCGTTTCTTCTTCTTCAAACAAATGAAGTCTGGAACTGCAGGGGCATTATCTTTGCTCAGTTTCTTCTTCCTCTTCTTCTCCAAACAAGTAAGGTCAATGACCTGGGCCAGACTGCTATCACCATGGTTACTGGTAAAGCTGCAGACACCCTGTGGTGTTAGATTACATGATGTAGCAAGTGGCAGGACGGAGATGGAGGGGCTGGTCACCATTTATATGAATGTGTTTGATTAAGAATAAGCAAAGCAGTAGTTTGTTAGGCTATGCCATTCGAAGGTAAACATCATGTATTTGCTTGCAAATGTTACCTTTCTAGTTGTGTATTGTAAGTTTGTCATACAACAAATACAGTCTTTCATCTCTGGGAACGTTCTTTGGTCCCATTCAGCAGAAATATCAATAACAACTGTTTCTATGGCATATATTCACCATGGCAACTGTTTCCTTAGAAACATCCTTCGGGCCCAGTAAGCAGTTCCAGCCGAAGGAGACCGCGATCTTCTCGGCGCTGGTTCGACACGCGTTGTGTGCGCTGGACATCTACCAGATCAACGTCACGCCATCGGGACAGCCCTACATCCGTGCGCAGAAGTAAGGGAACGTTTGTTTGTTTGAACCTTTGTTTACTGTAAATGCATTTAAGTTCTCAGGGATTTTTCACGGTGGTTTTAAGTTCACGGTAGCACTATGCACTGTAGTCTCTTACTGCCATAGAAAATGTTCGCGGCGGTTTTGAGTTCACGGTGAAGGGGCCATCGCAATAACTGTGAACATTAAACCACCACGTTACAGCATTCATAAAAGCTCAAATCAGCCTGCAGGTCACTTTTCATTGAGGTCATGAGGGAAGAGGCAACGGTCAGACTTTGTCTCTGCTATATAATGAGTGCAGTTATGCGCAGAAGTAAGCACTTTGCTCTGAACGTAGAATAGAGCTGTTGTACTTGTGCATGTTCTGTGGCTACATTTTTATATTGGTCCTTTGTGGCTAGATGCTAGATATACATGTAAGTGCTCATCAGGAAGTCCTTGGCTTTTCCTGTTGAATGGAGAATCATTATGCTTCAAATTTGTATTGTCCACATTTTCAACTGGACTGATTTGGCCCAGATTGAACTATTTCTGTGAGATGTAATTTCTCCCCGTTCCCTGCAGCTCCCAGACTGTGCGAATGAAGGAAGAAAAGGATGTACTGGAACATTTTGCAGGAGTGGTACGTGTGGACCTTCTCTGGTGAAACACACCAGACTGAGCTTCTTTATCTGTATCCGTATAGCCAGTATAAAAGCTCTTCAGCATAACACAACAGTTTTTCATTTTCTATGTTAACAATGGCTGTACAAAGTACATTTGATGGTTGGATGTTAGAAGTTGAAAATATCTCGTATTAACAACACACTTTTACTCCCCCCACAGTTCACCATGATGAACCTGCTCACATTCAAAGAAATCTTCTCCACAACCATCGAGGTGAGTTTCAGACTTTCATCACCGGAAAGGAAATAGTCTTCGTTATATATCCCAAGATGAAACAAATTGTGATACCCTGAAAACGGATTGACAGATGTGAAAATAGCATTATTGAGAAGAATACCAGCAGGAAGATTTGGCAAACCAGCTGTAGATCTCAGTGTCCTAAACAAGCAAACAAACAAACAAACAAAAAAAGAAATGTTTACCTTGCAGTTCATGGTGGAGCGTATCTACCACAACTACGCTCTGCAGATCTTTGTGTCATAGATAAACAAACAAATAAACAAACAAACAAATGTTTACATTGCAGTTCATGGTGGAGCGTATCTACCACAACTACGCTCTGCAGATCTTTGTGTCATAGATAAACAAACAAATAAACAAACAAACAAATGTTTACCTTGCAGTTCATGGTGGAGCGTATCTACCACAACTACGCTCTGCAGATCTTTGTGTCATAGATAAACAAACAAATAAACAAACAAACAAATGTTTACATTGCAGTTCATGGTGGAGCGTATCTACCACAACTACGCGCTGCAGATCTTTGTTTTCTATTCAAACAAACAAACAAACAAACAATCAAATGTTTACATTGCAGTTCATGGTGGAGCGTATCTACCACAACTACGCACTGCAGATCTTTGTTTTCTATTCAAACAAACAAACAAACAAACAATCAAATGTTTACATTGCAGTTCATGGTGGAGCGTATCTACCACAACTACGCACTGCAGATCTTTGTCTCATAGATAAACAAACAAACAAACAAACAAACAAACAAATGTTTACCTTGCAGTTCATGGTGGAGCGTATCTACCACAACTACGCGCTGCAGATCGTGGCTAACACGTTCCTGGCGAACCCCTCGACCTCCGCGACCTTTGCCACCATCCTGGTGGACTATCTACTGGACAGACTGGAGGAGATCGGATGTGAGTTTTCAAAATTATGAAATGAAATTAAGATACTGAGAAAATTAGAAATGCAATATTTATGAGAAAACGCAGGAAATTTCCTTCCAAGTAATTCGCTTTGCATTGTAAACCTGTAATTACCGTACAGATTTTGTTCGTAATTGCTAGAACAGCAGATATTCTGATGTCACCGGCACTGGTGGCACTTCTTAAAACTCTGATTGGTTCATGGCAGAACAAGAAAGAAGAAGAAGAACACACCAGCAGAACAACACGTTTCCCTCCAGGAAACATAATGACTGAATTAACATTGCTTCTCATGTATGTTTACTGAAGATGTGTTTTTCTCTCCCAGCTGCCAACATCGAGAGGTCCAACCTGTACCTGAAACTGTTTAAGCTGGTGTTCGGCTCCGTCTCCCTGTTCGCAGCTGAGAATGAGCAGATGCTGAAGGTATGTGGGATCCACAAATTCCCGTCACCTCAGATTTGTGTGCAATCCTGTTGTGGTTTTTGCCCCCATTTTTCGTTTGTCATGAGTGCTGTTAGAGGTCTTAAAACCCTAGATTAAAGCTGTTCTGTTTTGTTGAATACTCCTTGTCTGAAGATCTTCTGAAGGCTGTTACAACTCTTAAGTTCAGTGGATATTGTCTTGATGAGTTATCTTTATTTGCTTTTTGTCTACTCTGTAAAAACACAACACAATTCAGTGCTGTCTACCAGGGTTGTAGCCAGCCAGAAATCATTTTCAGTCCCCTCCATTTTGGAATGGCAGCATTCCTAGGGGGTCTGGGGGCATGTGCCCAAGGAAAATTTTGAAATTTAGACCCTCTGAAATGCTATTTCCTGCATTTTGAGGGTTAAATTTTGCTCACAGAGGACGGAATGGGGAAAAAAATTTTCCGTCCCCAGCTTCAATAATTCCTTCAAAGGACGGAAGGACGGGTGCTGGCTACAACCCTGCTGTCTACATTGAGTAACATGTGCTGCTACATGTATGTTACTAAAGGTCCCCCCCACTCACCCCCTCCCGTCCTCCCCAGCCCCGCGTGTCCCTCGTGGTTACCGGCTGCATGAAGCTCGCGGAGACGGCCCCCGAGCCGGAGCGATACTTCCGCCTGATGCTCGCTCTGTTCAGCGCGGTCGGCGCTAACTTCCTATTCCTGGAGCGGGAGTGCCGATCCCTCCTCTTTACCTACTACACCAACAATGTACTGTCCCCAGCCTTCTGTTACCCCTGTTACACCAACAATGTACTGTCCCCAGCCTTCTGTTACCCCTGTTACACCAACAATGTACTGTCCCCAGCCTTCTGTTACCCCTGTTACACCAACAATGTACTGTCCCCTGCCCTCTGTTACCCCTGTTACACCAACATTGTACCTTCCCTTTGTTATCCCTGTTTTACAATGTACTTTCCCCAGCCTTCTGTTAACCCTGTTACACCAACAATGTACCTTCCCCACCCTATGTTACCCCATCCTGGTACTAACCATGTACCTTCCCTTCCCTGTATAACCCTGCTCCAACACCTAAACTGTACCATCCCTTCATTTCTGTGGCTCCTGACAAAACAATGATGTACTAACCCTTTAGTTGGCTTTCTTTCCCTTTCTCTGTAACTTCATCTGTTGTTCACAGCTTCTTCCCATTATCTTTCCATCCCTCCAATCAATCAATCAATCAATCAACCAATCATTCTGTTTCCTCCAATCAGCTTCTTTACGATCCTTTCATTGATTCACCTTTGCAGGAGAGCCTGTTTGTCTTTTTCACAGTTGCAGTAGCTGTAGGTTTACCAGTTTTTTACTCCCAGAAGTCTGGAGCTGTTCACAGTTCGCAATGCTACAGTTTCTTGGGCCATAGCAAATAGATTTTATGGATGACATCCTCTGCAGACTATGAGGGGAACAAAATTTCTTTCTTGTTGTGAAAGTCATTTTTCAGTTTATAGTTTGTAAGTCAATGCGAGCAGGGATGCCATCCATACAATTTACTTCCTGAGGCCTTAAAGTCTGTCCCTTGAAGTTTGGAGGACTTAAGATCCATCTCAGAATGATGTCTTTCTTGGTCTTACCTGAACTTTTCCTGGCTATGTTCCCCCCAGCCCCATCTGCACAAGATCGTGAACAGCTCGATGGAGCTCGCCCAAACAGCAAAGGAGCCGTACAACTACTTCCTGCTGATGCGGGCGCTGTTCCGCTCGATCGGGGGCGGCAGCCATGATCTTCTGTACCAGGAATTCTTACCTCTCCTGCCCCATCTGCTGCAGGGTAAGTTTGTTTGTTTGTTTGTTTGTTTGTTTGTTTCGCTCGATCGGGGGCGGCAGCCATGATCTTCTGTACCAGGAGTTCTTACCTCTACTGCCCCATCTACTGCAGGGTAAGTTTGTTTGTTTGTTTGTTTGTTTGTTTTGCTCCATCGGGGGAGGCAGCCACGATCTTCTGTACCAGGAGTTCTTACCTCTACTACCACATCTACTGCAGGGTAAGTTTGTTTGTTTGTTTGTTTGTTTGTTTTGCTCCATCGGGGGCGGCAGCCACGATCTTCTGTACCAGGAGTTCTTACCTCTACTGCCCCATCTACTGCAGGGTAAGATTGTTTGTTTGTTTGTGCCTTTATTTAAACTCGATTGTCAAGTTTCCCATCAGGATTTGTTTATAGAATGGGGGGCACATGAGTGCAGCGAAGCCACATGGCAAGCAATGCTGGCGAAAGCATTGTAGGTGGTCTGGAGGCATCATCCCATTAAAACTTTTGATTTGTGACCCTCAGAATTCAATGCACAGACAAACACATACACTTACCCTGTTACAGGACTGAATAACCTGCAGAGCGGTCTCCATAAGCAGCACATGAAGGACTTGTTTGTCGAGCTGTGCCTGACCGTTCCCGTACGCCTTTCTTCGCTCCTGCCGTACCTGCCGATGCTCATGGACCCGCTTGTCTCGGCGCTGAACGGATCGCAAACCTTGGTGAGCCAGGTAGGGTGCCGCCCGCGCGTGCTCCAGGCTCGGAAGGCTGTTTCCATGCCGACCGGACACTCCCCTCAGATCCCCTGTAACCACACGTTTCCGTTCATAATCATCATTTTCTAAATTCTTAAATCACCTTTTTTCTAAATACTTCAACCACCTGTTTGGATAAAATCATGTCCCGACGAGAATAACAGTGTAAAATTATCGTTTTCTTATTTTTAATCTTTTTCTGGTTTTTATTTTCCTAATTATTTCTTCCTTAGTGTCCAATGTCTGAATCAATTTTATTTTCACAGTGAGCAATTCTTACTCTTAACATTTTAAAAACTTGTCTGTTTCAATGAGCTGTTTGGATTTTTCAGTTGTTTTGAGAATCGCCGTTCCCTTGTGTCAAGGTTTTATGAGTCACACATTTTTGCACTAATTTTGTAAAATCACAAATTGTCTGAATATTCCTGGTTCCCACTTTGTGCTGTTCTGTTGAGAATTACAAGTCAAGAAATGATTAATATCAGTGCTCGAAATACCCACCTGCACACTTGCAAACGCAACCACATTTAGTTTGGCGCAATTTAATTTTAAACCCAGCTAGCACAGTGCATAACCTGAACTTTTGCAGTTGGAACACTGCTTTTCCCCCACCTACGTTTAGAAGCTTTTGTATTTATTTCTTGATAAGATAAAGCATAAGTAGTTACATGTAACTGGAAAAAAAGATGATGGATAAGTAGCTGATTGGAAGACAGTAATAACTTGGAAGTGGGGCAACCTGAAATGTTGGTGACTTTACCTGGCATTTGACTTGAGTTGCTGCCTGGGCAACCTGGCTGAAAGAAGTATTTCGAGCACTGAACATGTTGTTCTGATTTGCGTTCCCAGTTCCATATGATCATGATTGTGCTCACAGTGATGTTATGTTGCAGGTTTCCACTGTCGCCCTGCATCTGGCTGTTTCCTCTGAAGTTTCTTTACCTTTATTACCTGTTTTCCTTTATATTGTGTGTGTGTACATCTGTGTATTTCGTATGTGTGCATGATTGGTTGGTTCTGTGTGCTTTGGTGAGCTCAACCCAAGAAGCTATATGGGTAGATTGTTATGATATTTGGTATGTGGGTACGTTTTGGAGGCCAATGATGATTTTTTGCCTCCTAGCAGATTCCGTTGGTTTTTTTTTGTAACCATCTTTTGGACATTGAGTGGTCTTCATGATTTTTTTTGTGACAGATAGTTTTTGACGTCAAGATGGAGTTGTGTAACAAAGTATATCAAAGTATATAAAAATATGAAATATTTTGGATGCAGTTTTAATCTAATCTGTGATTTGGGAGTCATTACATGATTGACTAAAGATAGTGTTCTGTAGAAATGTCTAACATTAAGTTAATGAGGTTAAAGTCAATGTGCATCTTTACTCGGAAGGAGGTACAGCTTTTTGTGTGTGTGTGTGTGTGTGTGTGTGTGTGTGTGTGTGTGTGTGTGTGTGTGTGTGTGTGTGTGTGTGTGTGTGTGTGTGTGTGTGTTTGTCTGTCTGTCTGTCTGTCTGTATGATGGTCAAGGACGATTTGGGGCCTGCTAACAGCTTTCTTGGTACTGCGGCTGAACTTCTGGTATTTATATACTCTGTTCTATACATGGTCATGATATTTGGACGGTAGACGCTGTTTGACGTTTGGGCCCACAAGCAACTTACTTTGGTACTCAGGGGCATTTTTGTTGAAGGAAACTTAGTGGTAAATGGTAGGAACTTCATACATGTGACATAGCCAATATGTACAATGTAAGTTCATTCAAGGTGGCCATTTGATATGTTTAGACTACACATCATGTATAACTGTGGACATTGTTTGCATAATCAATGATTAAATGCTAAGATAGCATTCTGCCAAAAGATGGGACTTACCTGCTTACTGTATATGTAATTTAGGCAAAAGACCACCAGTAATGCTAATTAGAATGTATTTGCATAATTTGTGAGATGCAATAAAGAAAGAAATTTACAGATTTTATAAATTTTTCCCTTTTCCCCTACCCAGGGCCTGCGCACCCTGGAGCTGTGTGTGGACAACCTGCAGCCGGAGTTCCTGTGGGACCACATCCAGCCGGTCAGGGCCGAGCTCATGCAGGTAAACACACAAACAAACAAACAAACATTCAATTGGTCAGGGCCCAGCTCATGCAGGTAAACACACAAACAAACAAACAAACATTCAATTGGTCAGGGCCCAGCTCATGCAGGTAAACACACAAACAAACAAACAAACAAACATTCAATTGGTCAGGGCCAAGCTCATGCAGGTAAACACACAAACAAACAAACAAACAAACATCCAGCCGGTCAGGGCCGAGCTCATGCAGGTAAACACACAAACACACAAACAAACAAACAAACAAAGATCCATCCTGTCAAGGCCGAGCTCATGCAGGTAAACAAACACACAAACAAACAAACAAACATCCAGGCTTCAGGGCCGAGCTCATGCAGGTAAACAAACAAACAAACAAACAAACAAACATCCAGGCTTCAGGGCTGAGCTCATGCAGGTAAACAAACAAACAAACAATCAAACATCCAACCTGTACGGGCCGAACTCATGCAGGTAAACACACTAACAAACAAACAAACAAACATTCAGGCTTCAGGGCCGAGCTCATGCAGGTAAACAAACAAACAAACAAACAAAGCATATCTGGCCAGTCAAGGCTGAGCTCATGGTTCATCCAGTTTTGCAGAGTGAAGACCTTCTTGTTTGGACCAGCCACCCCCAGTCCTCAACCATTTTTCTTTTAGCTTCGGTCCCTTGAGTAGTTGTTGACCAAGCTTGTAAGAATCTTCACCTTTTCCCCCATCCTGCCCTGTATTCCACAGGCCCTGTGGCGAACCCTCCGGAATCCCGCAGAGAACATCGCTCAGGTGGCGTTCCGAGTCCTCGGGAAGTTTGGGGGAAACAATAGGAAGATGCTGATGGACCCGCAGAAGGTGGGAAGATGTTTGGTACATTGTACTGTACAGAGCTGTATTATGTGTCTACCCGGATGTGCAACCTTCCTCTAGGTAAAGATGCAGTTGTGCATGAAGAAATGCTTTACCAAAAACCTTTTATTATTGATCATGAGCTAGCACCACACCTAGCTACACACCTTTGAAACTTTGTCTCTCTGAGGCTTTGCAGTCAAAGCTATGCCTGCACCACTGAAACTGTCTGAACATTACGATATACACAGTGTAAATGAAGCAACAGATAGTGTACAAATATATAAATTTTCTGAAGGATGCTACCTGTTACCTCTGACTTTTAGATAGACTTTAGCCAGTTGCCTGATTTGTTAGGTACCACGTTACCACATCAAGGCAAGTAGAGTTGTTAAGAGCCCC
>NC_049988.1:21248366-21250433 GCF_000003815.2 Branchiostoma floridae
GGTCAGCTTTTATTTTTATGTTACAATTTTAAGACCTTTTATCTGTGCACAAAATAAAGCGCTTACCAAGAAGCTTTCGATCAGTCTTTTGATCCTTCTCAAGTTGAAATGACCCAAAGCCTAAGTCACACATCCGGACCGGAAGTGTGATGTCAGCAAAGGGTCAAAGGTGCTTGGCTGTCGGTATCGGCCCCCATCTCGGTTGAGGGAAAGTTGTATTGTGTTGTGGCAATCTCAATGCAATGTGTAAGTTGAGGAAACACTGCCATTTACAAAACAAAACAAAACAAAACAACAAGAAGCAAGTTTTGTTCCGTTGCCAGGTGATTGACACGGCCGTGAGCATCCTGAAGACCCCAAATGTGGACATGTACTACCGACGGCAGGCGCTGGAGGTCATCAAGGGCTTCCTGGTGGGCATGATGAGTCTGGAGGACAACAAACTGTCTCTGCACCAGCTTCTGGCACACCAGAGGTGAGAGGGCATCGGTCACTGAGGGTGGGAGGTCTAGGGTAAGGGGTGAGAGGTCATCAAGGGGTTCCTGGTGGGCATGATGAGTCTGGAGGACAACAAACTGTCTCTGCACCAGCTGTTGGCACACCAGAGGTGAGAGGGCATGGGTCACTGGGGTTGCAGGTCATGGGTCACCAGAGGTGAGAGGTCATGGGTTGCCGGGCTGGGAGGTCAAATGTCACCTGGGTTGGGAGGTCATCAAGGGCTTCCTGGTGGGCATGATGAGTCTGGAGGACAACAAACTGTCTCTGCACCAGCTGTTGGCACACCAGAGGTGAGAGGGCATGGGTCACTGGGGTGGGAGGTCATGGGTCACCAGGGGTGGGAGGTAAGTGGTGGAAGGTCATTCAGGGCTTCCTGATCGGCAAGATGAGCTGCTGGCACACCAGAGGTCATGGGTCATTAGGGTGAGAGGTCAAGAAGGGCTTCTTGGTGGTTGGAAGGCTAGGAAGTATGAGAGAGAGATTTGCTGACCTCTTTTCTGTCCCTGCAGTTTTGCGGAGCGGGAGATCCCGCCGCCCCCCTCCCCCCTGTACAAGTGCCCAGACTCCATGGCTAGGAAGGCGTTCGAGCAGGCGCTGGCAGGAGCCATGAGTGAGTAACTTTCATAACTCTGGATCTTATACATCTACACTATCATCTACACTCTTCTCATTACAACTCTCATTACAAACTTTTCAAGTCAAAGGTGAACAACCGTCTGTCACAGGGCTGTCTCCAACTTTTAATTCATTTCCGTCTCTCATTGTTTGGAGCCCATGTTGTTGATTTTCCTGGTTAGATATGTCATTTTAAGCTTTTTCAACAGTTTCGTGCTATTTTGGGGCACGGATGGGGTAAATTTTTTTTCCGTCTGAACAACTAAATTTTTTGGTACAGAGGTAGAGTGGCTTATAGTATACTACCGGATGCACAAGTAAAAGTGATTTCCTAGCCTCTACAATGTCATGTATATTGCTGAGCATGCCCCGCCCCCCTGTCCCCAGTGTACAGTGATTTCCTAGCTTGTTCATGTACATGTATATTGCTAACCATGCTGCTTATCTCCCCCAGTGTACAGTGATTTCCTAGCCTGTACATGTACATGTATATTGCTAACCATGCCGCCCCTGTCCCCAGTGTGTGCAGTAATAAAGGACCTGAGGGCCAGCTCTCTGCCATTTGTAGCCAACATCATCAGGCACTACACCATGGTGGCCTTGGTGCAACAGTGTGGTGAGTACTGACTACCTAGGGGGTCTTGGACAAGAGGATTCTATTCTGCAGTATTAGCAGTGACTAGACATTACCGCAGACGCCTTTGCAATAATACTCAATAGCAGTATAATAAGTACTCACACATGTAGTTAAGGTTGACACCCTCAACCCCAGGAGTTGAAAGCTGACGACACGCTCTTTTGTGGCTTGCCTCCTGGCATCTTGGAACGGCATCATCCGACTTTAAATACCAATAGGAAGTCTTGGAACAGTGTTGTTTCGCTAGGCCTATTCCCCCTATCAGGAGGTGCATGTACAATGTATGGGCTACTGGGTCTGAAGCAAATTTAGTTAAT
>NC_049988.1:21252245-21264147 GCF_000003815.2 Branchiostoma floridae
ACATAAACAAAAACGATGTTGTTCCCTCAGGCCCGTTCCCACTATCTGGAGGTGCCGAGACGAACCGTGGCATGGACCCCCTGGTGATCGTGGACGCAGTGGCGGTGTGCATGTCACATGAAGAGAAGGAGCTGTGTAAGATTGGGGAGATTGCTCTCGCCATCATAATAGAGGTCACCGCTACCGTGCTCGGCTCCAAGGAAAAGGTATGTTGTGTAGTGGTTGTGCATGCGTTGTGTAGTGAATGTGTAAGTGTTGTGTAGTGGTTGTGTGGTGATTGTGTGCATGTCTCACGAGGAGGAGTTGTGAAAGATTGGAGAGATCGCACTTGCCATCATCATAGAGGTCACTGCTACCGTGCTCGGCTTCAAGGCAAAGGTGTGTTGTGTAGTGGTTGTGTATGTGTTGTGTAGTGGTTGTGTAGTGGTTGTGTAAGTGTTGTGTAGGGGTTGTGTAGGGGTTGTGTAAGTGTTGTGTAGTGGTTGTGTGCATGTCTCACGAGGAGAAGGAGTTGTGTAAGATCGGGGAGATCGCCCTTGCTATCATCATAGAGGTCACCGCTACCGTGCTCGGCTCCAAGGAAAAGGTATGTTGTGTAGTGGTTGTGTATGTGTTGTGTAGTGAATGTGTAGTGGCGGTGTGCATGTCTCACGAAGAGAAGGAGTTGTGTAAGATTGGAGAGATCGCTCTCGCTATCATCATAGAGGTCACTGCTACCGTGCTCGGCTCCAAGGAAAAGGTATGTTGTGTAGTGGTTGTGTAAGTGTTGTGTAAGTGTTGTGTAGTGGTTGTGTAGGGGTTGTGTAGTGGTGTGTATGTGTTGTGTAAGTGTTGTGTAGTGGTTGTGTAAGTGTTGTGTAGTGGTTGTGTAAGTGTTGTGTAGTGGTTGTGTAAGTGTTGTGTAGTGGTTGTGTGCATGTCTCACGAGGAGAAGGAGCTGTGTAAGATCGGGGAGATCGCCCTCGCCATCATCATCGAGGTCACCGCTACCGTGCTCGGCTCCAAGGAAAAGGTGACTGTGTTGCGTAGTGGTTGTGTGGTGGTTGTGTAGTGATTGTGTAGTGGTTGTGTGCATGTCTCACGAGGAGAAGGAGCTGTGTAAGATTGGAGAGATCGCACTTGCCATCATCATAGAGGTCACCGCTACCGTGCTGGGCTCCAAGGAAAAGGTGTGTTGTGTAGTGGTTGTGTAGTGGTTGTGTAGTGGTTGTGTAAGTGTTGTGTAGTGGTTGTGTAAGTGTTGTGTAGTGGTTGTGTGCATGTCTCACGAGGAGAAGGAGTTGTGTAAGATCGGGGAGATCGCCCTTGCTATCATCATCGAGGTCACCGCTACCGTGCTCGGCTCCAAGGAAAAGGTGACTGTGTTGTGTAGTGGTTGTGTAGGGGTTGTGTAAGTGTTGTGTAGGGGTTGTGTAGGGGTTGTGTAAGTGTTGTGTAGTGGTTGTGTAAGTGTTGTGTAGTGGTTGTGTGCATGTCTCACGAGGAGAAGGAGCTATGTAAGATCGGGGAGATCGCCCTTGCTATCATCATCGAGGTCACCGCTACCGTGCTCGGCTCCAAGGAAAAGGTACTGCAAGTCTTAGACGTGTGTTGTGTATGTGTGTAGTTTGTGATTGTGTGCATTTTACATTTGTACATGAGTTGAACGAGCTGTGTCACCGCTACTGTGCTGGACTCCAAGGAAAAGGTGACAGTTTCTTCTATTAAGTGCTGTTGTGAACAACAGTTACAGTTACTAGAAAGCTCCACAGTACAGTACAGTACAGTACAGTAGCTAGTTGGTGCTTCGTAGCTGAAAATTAACTCAGGACATTTTGAGTGACATCCATCACTCTTCTTCAGCGTAACAACTAACCTACTAAGTATTCGTCTCCCCCAGGCGTGCCAGCTGCCCCTGTTTGAGTACATCGTAGAGCGGCTGTGCTCCTGCTGTTACGAGCGGGCCTGGTACGCAAAGTATGGCGGGTATGTACAGATCATTACTTTCTGACTTTATTACGTGTTCTTATTCTGCAGCATTACAACTGTGGTAAATGAATATTGTTTGCCTGCATACATTACGCAGGAACACCAGAAAGCTATCAGTTTCCTTGGACTGTAATTTAGCAATGTCAATGTCACAATCATCATACATGTACATGTGGATCATGTTTTGTGGCATCTAAGAATGTTTAAAGACAGGTGTCACTGCCATACTCCTGCAGGTGTGTTGCAAAACATCTCAGTAATGAGTGATGTGATGTAAGCTTGTACTGTGAAATGTAAGAAACTCTCAGTAACAGGTACATTTATATCACTGCCATACTTTCCCAGGTGTGTTGCGATCCGGTTCCTACTGACTTTCCTCAAGGCACTCTTCTCCAGTATCAGTGTTGTAACAATGTTGTAACAATGTTGTAGCAAAGCTGTAACAATGTTGTACTGTTGCAGGTGTGTAGCGATCCGGTTCCTGCTGGAGCGCACGTCCCTGCGGTGGATCCTGGAGCACGAACTGACCTTCCTCAAGGCTCTCTTCTTCGTCCTCATGGACCTGACTGGAGAGGTGAGGACAGAGGTTAGAGGTTAGGGGTTAGGGTCAGGGGTCACTTTTTTCTGTACTTGCCCCAGACTGGGTTGAGAAGTAGAATTCACAGCAATATGTTTAAATGGATCATTTTAAATGAAGTTGAGTAAGAAAGGCCTACCTGATGATGTGCCTGAGGTTTTGAATATCAGCAGCCGGACATTTTTGTATGTCCCATCTCTCCCCAGGTGTCTAGTGGGGCCCTTGACCTTGCCAAGGCTGACCTTGAGAAGCTGCTGAAGATGTGTGCCACGACCATCCAGGCCACGCCTAGCAACCGGGCGCTGCTGGCGGCGCAGGAGAAAGCCTTCAGGGAGGTCACGCTGGAGCTGGTGCGCGAGGTCACCTCCTCCAACAACATGGTCCGGCAGCAGGTGGGTCAGAGGTTAGGTCATAGGTTACAGGTCAGGGAGGTCACGCTGGAGCTGATGCGCGAGGTCACCTCCTCCAACAACATGGTCAGGCAGCAGGTGGGTCAGAGGTTAGGTCAGAGGTTACAGGTCAGGGAGGTCATGCTGGAGCTGGTGCGTGAGGTCACCACCTCCAACAACATGGTCAGGCAGCAGGTGGGTCAGAGGTCATGTCATAGGTTACAGGTCATATGGAGGTCACGCTGGAGCTGATGCGCGAGGTCACCTCCAACAACATGGTCAGGCAACAGGTGGGTCACAGGTTATGTCATAGGTTACAGGTCAGGGAGGTCACCTCCAACAGCATGGTCAGGCAGCTGGTGGGTCAGAGGTTATGTCTTGTCATAAGTATGTTATGAAAAAGGATATGATGATGCACCTTTGCTGGTAGTGTAGGTACTACTACTAGGGATGGGGCCATGTGTTTGGATGGGTTACAGTTCCATTTTCAGCATGTTCAAACATATTTGCTCCATGTTAAACCTCCCCTGCTGTTCCCACAGGCGATGCACTCCCTGCGAGTTCTGGCCAAAGTCACCGACAAAACCATCACTGCCATCATGGAGCCCCACAAAAACGTGAGCAAAAACAAAGTTCTTTTGTGTAGCCAACATGTCTTGTTCCTGCATTTTCCTTTGTTCATCAAAGCTACCAGCTTCACCTTTCAGTGAGAGTAACTGCTGTGTCTGGAGATTTCCACCTTAACACTCCCTTTTTTTTTTTTTAGATCTGGAATTTATTTATCATCATTCCTCAAAAGTACATAGGCAGGGGGAGCTATACAAGCCTCCCTGAATTGGGTACAATATGTACAATAATTTTACTAAACAGTCATAGTCGAAACGTTAAACATACACGCTATGTGCTATGTAGAATTGTTATACAGTTGTATAACAATTGTTATATATTCCTCAGGTTCTTGAAGACATGATTCCTCCCAAGAAGCACCTGTTGAGACATCAGCCTGCCAACGCACAGATCGGACTCATGGTCAGTAGGACACTCTGTCATTTGTGTTGTGCTAAAGCTAAAGCTAAAGTTGGTGTGCCTGGCACCCATCTCTGTTTCATAGCCCTGGGGCCACACACATAGGTCACTACAGCAGGGGGCTAGTACACTGTTAGTGTAGTGTGTTTAGCTTCCATACTCTTCCTCTTAGTAGAGAAAGAAGTATGTACCATTTTTTTAAGAGTCTTTGGTATGAACCGGCTACAGCATCCAGTCTTCCTTGAATTGGTAGTCTCCCATCCAAGTACTGCCTGGACTGCATGTTGCTTAACATCCGAAATCAAGGGTGCGCCACTGCTGTACATGTAGCTCTTTGTGTTGCCCTGCTTGTCAATGAAAAGTGTTGGGGAATGATTTTTGGACAGGGTGTTCTTAGAAAAGTTAGACTGAAAGGCCTTTATTGTTGATTGCAGGAGGGGAACACTTTTTGCACCACGTTGCAGCCCCGACTCTTCACCATAGACCTGAATATCATGGAGCACAAGGTTTTCTTCACCGAGGTGAGTGTCTGTGTGTCTGTGTGTGTGTGTGTGTGTGTGTGTGTGTGTGTGTGTGCATATGTGTGTCTGTCTTTGACAGTGTTTGTGTGTGTGTGTGTTTGTGTCTGTGTCTGTGTGTGTGTGTCTGTGTGTGTATGTGTGTGTGTGTGTGTGTGTGTGTGTGTGTGAGTGTGTGTGTGTGTGTGTGTCTGTCTTTGACAGTGTGTGTGTGAGTGTGTGTCTGTCTGTCTGTGACAGTGTGTGTGAGTGTGTGTGAGTGTGTGTGTGTGACAGTGTGTGTGTCTGTCTGTGACAGTGCATGTGTGCATTTGTGTCTTTAAGTTTAATATAAAACAGCTAAAGCCTGACAGCAGTAACGTATGACTGTGAACGGAAACAGAAGAAAACGTAATATTTTGTTTTTATTTTTCCCAGTTGCTGAATCTGTGCGAGGCTGAGGACTCAATGTTGATCAAACTTCCCTGCTACAAGAACATGCAGTCACTAACCCCACTGCGCATCAGCGCTCTCAGTAAGTGTTTGTTTATTTATTTGTTTGTTTGTTTATTTACTGATCAAACTTCCCTGCTACAAGAACATGCAGTCGTTAACCCCACTGCGCATCAGCGCTCTCAGTAAGTGTTTGTTTGTTTGTTTATTTACTGATCAAACTACCCTGCTACAAGAACATGCAGTTGTTAACCCCATAGCGTATCAGCGCTCTCAGTAAGTGTTTGTTTGTTTGTTTGTTAATCAAACTGCAATGCTACAACAAGAACATTTGTTTATCTTACATGCCCCGTAAGCTACCTCATGTTGTAACACACCAGTTCCGTACTAGTTTGGGCAGTTTGTCTGCACAGGTTGTATAATACCCCCCTCACATTAGGCGAAAATCGATCGGACGACGAGCCTCGAGCTCTAAATTACGAGGAGGCATGACCCTGACGGGAAGGCGGGAACTCTGCCATTTCTTCGTCGGCAGCAGGGTCATGCCTCCTCGTAAATTAGAGCTCGCAGAAAAGTCGTCCGATTGATTTTCGCTACATATGAGGGGGGTATAAGGGACTGCCAGGTTTGATCCACTTCACACTCATACATGTATACTCAAAGGTGAGTTTAACTGGTTGTGTAAAAGAAAACTCCTATATCCTCATGTACACGAAGTGATGATAACCGTGTACTTTTTAAATATGAAACCTGTTATGGTAACAATGTGTTTTCTTTCCAGATGCCCTTGCTGCCTGCTATTACATTTGCAGGTGCGGGAGCTGTAGTGTGAACATATTTAGTGTACTTTGTAACTATGAAACTTCTCTGTGAAGGTAACCGTGACTTGTGTTTTCTTTCCAGACGCCCTAGCCGCCTGCCACTATATTGGAGCTTTAGTGTGATAAAAGACCTGAGCTAGTGTGAACATATTTAGTGATGTTAACCATGTATTTCCCCTCCAGATGCCCTAGCCGCCTGCCACTATATTGGAGCTTTAGTGTGATATCAGACCTGAGCTAGTGTGAACATATTTAGTGATGTTAACCGTGTATTTCCCCTCCAGACGCCCTAGCCGCCTGCCACTATATTGGAGCTTTAGTGTGATATCAGACCTGAGCTAGTGTGAACATATTTAGTGATGTTAACCGTGTATTTCCCCTCCAGATGCCCTAGCCGCCTGCCACTATATTGGAGCTTTAGTGTGATATCAGACCTGAGCTAGTGGGAACATATTTAGTGATGTTAACCATGTATTTCCCCTCCAGATGCCCTAGCCGCGTGCCACTACATCCCCCAGGTACGAGAGAAAATCTTCACCGTCCTCTTCAAGTCTCTCAACTCCAGCTCCGACGAGCTGCAGACAGCTGCCATGAAGTGCATGAAGGATGTAAGTGGTCTTGTCTTGTCTTTTCTGTAAACAAACAAACAAAAAACAAACATACAAATAAAGAAATAAACACCTTGAGAAGCTGCAGACAGCTGCCTTGGAGTGTTGGAAGGATCTAAGTCTTATCTCGTTTGTAAACAAACTTGTCTTTTTTCTAAAGACAAAGACTTTGTTAAGCTACAGACAGCTGCCACAAAGTGTATGAAGGATAGAAGGAGTTTTGTCTGAGTGTTCAAACTCAGTCATGTTTGGGACCGCATTTTTCACACTGCAGTAGCGCCACCTACAGCTGCAGTGCCAAGTAGTTCAGGTCAGTACTGCCCTGAGGAAGGTGAAAGACACTGTGACAGAAACATTGGCTACCTACATTGTACTCCTTTGGTTGTGAACTTTAACCAGTGATTTACCAATCAAATCAAGTTCCAAGAACATGTTACAATCCTAAACATTCTTCCAACACAAAAGGATACACGGATCAAATTTTCAACAACCACTGTTGCCTTCATCAAGATCTATACTGATGACCAATCACTTTAGAACGTAAACTCACGATAGTTACAGATGTGTGATCTTATCAACACGTGATCTTCCAGATTTGTGTTGTCAGCAATGGGTCATGCCTAGGGGTGGGTACCGGTACAGAAAATTCAGGTCCAGGTACAGTTCAGGTCCAGAGGATCAGGTCCAGGTCCGGACCTGTACCCAGCCCTAGTCATGCCAGAAAGTTCATTATGACCACTGTCTCTGTTCAGTGATGGCTGGAGTGTCCTGATGTATACGGCCTCCTTTGTACCTTTATATCAAGTTCCAAGATATACATTTAAAGTTCCAAGATATTTGATCAAGGAAACCGTCAAACAAATAAAAACCTCCCGTTTGTCCGCAGTTCCTGAAGCACCAGCAGATGGACGCAGAGACGATCCACAACGCGGTGCGCCCCCTACTGATGGTGCTGGGGGATTACAGGAGTCTCACGCTCAGCGTCATCAAGCGCCTCACCAACGTCACCACGCTCTTCCCAAACGTCTTCAACGAGAAACTCTGCGACCAGCTCATGGTAGGTTCTACTGATTTGCTGTCAGATAGGCATGATAATAAATTTAGATTTAGGCTGAAATGATAGATTTTCTCCTTTCTCTGATTGTACATGTAAAAGATACCACTGAACAGACTCAAAGACGGAGGTTAGTACCTTACCATGTTCTTCTGCAATGTCTTCGATGAGAAACTCTGCGACCAGCTCATGGTAGGTGCTATAAATGGTCTGCTCTTACTTAGGCCAAAAGGTTTATTTTCCTTGTTCATTGTAAAACATAATGCGAACAGACTCAAAGACAAAGTTAAGGACCAATGACGTCACCATGCATAGTTTCAATCCATTTCATTTCATTCTGTAGAAAAAAACTTTTTCTGAGAAGTTGTTCCCAAAATTTGTTCTGGGCTTCGGTAGGTGGATGGTTTGTGATGTAGTTGATTGTGTTTGCTGCTTGGTAGGCTGAAGTGATATGTTTTTTTTTCTGATGATGTGAACAGACTCAAAAGACAGAGTTTAGTACCAATGACGTCACATACTTTCAATCCAGTTGTTGGACATTCTGTACAAAAGATTTCCTTATGAGCATTTGTTCTGGAATTCATGGTCTGTGATTTAGATGATTGCGTTTGATAGCTATGTGACTGCATTATGATCTTTTTAGAGAAATTATGAAAAGTTTGAGTGCCTTTCTAAAGTTCAAGTGGCAGTGTTTGTTTTACTGAAGTTTTTTGTGTTTCTTTGAGCAGGCTCACCTAAAGAAGTGGATGGACGTGGCCATCATCGCTCAGAAGGGCGGGCAGCGCACCGACGGAAATGTAAGTCCCCTTTTCTCCAGTGTTCCGTAAATATATGTAAAAAAAACACTGTATTCCATATCACCCAAGGTACCAGCCTGACCACGGGTTGGATTGCCCTCATGCTGATCTAACCTGGGGAGGGCTGGGACAGAGGGTCCATATGTCATACCCATCCGAGAAAATGTTTCTAGGCTACAGACATCAGAAGTTGAGAAAATTTGGTGTCCTTTAACAAAAAACTGTAAAAACAGCAATTTCGAAGTACAAATCCAGTAGTCGAAGTTTTGACTTCACACTGGTAGTTGATTTATTTGATGGAAGCCTATTTGATATGGCAAGTTATCACCCAGTCCAGAACACACGTACAGAAGGTTATCGCGGCCTGGGTATGACATAAAACATAAAATGATCACTTCTGTCTTATCGCTGCGTCTTGCTGGTGCCTACTGACATCATGACCGCCTTGACACGTTTCTTCTTCTCTCCTTAACGCTTTCTCAAGGGATTCGTCACCGATTGCCAGGTAGGAGCGAAGGACGTTACTGTCTTACTTACTTTCCTCTGCAGACTTTAACTGTTTAACAGTGTTTAACTGTTCCTGATACCCCTGTCACATTTGGCGAATATCGATCGGACTAGAATTCTGCGTCAATCGCCCGAGTCTTGCTTATGATAATAACTTTATTGCACAACTGTTACAATTGTACAAGGTACAAAGTATGGCTTATATGTGGCAGGGACGATTTTCAGGTGAAAAATACGCGCAACCCTCTGCTGAACTTAAATATGGCCGATCTTCCATTGATACGCCTGAATGTCGTGGATAATGTGACAGGGTTATTAAGCTTGGGGCACAACCGGCCGTACGTGCAAGTTGTCTGTACAATGTTTTTTGGGAGGCCACGTCCGCTACGTATTTCTGAAAACGTCGAGGCTTTATAGGGCAGGCGCGTTGCCTGCACTGGCACGTACGGGGGCGAATCCGCAGCCCGATGGCACTCAAAGTTTTGCTTGCACGTAAAGTTCTACGCCATGTCTGCGTGCTCCAAAATCCGTTGCATTCCCTATGAGTTCGTACGGAGACGGTACTTACCACTTACAGATCCCAAAAGATTGCCCACGTTTTGGCACGTAGACAGGACGTATATGCAAGTACGGCGGGTTGTGCCCTTGGCTTTACCATCCTCTGCTGAGTTTTTCACTGTTGCTAAGATTATTATGCACTCACCACATTTTGCTGTCCTCTGTTGAAAAAGAGTTGTGTAAATGTAATATGGTCACACTCTTGTTTCACAGATTTTACTTCCTTTATGTGTTATTTTGGCTATTATAGCTATGTAGGAGTGTAGGGCATTTCTGTCTTACTATATGTTCCTCTGCCAAGAGTTTTCACTGTTCCTAAGATACATGTAAGTCTGTCCTCACCACTGTCCACTGTCCAGGTGTACTTGTAAGCACAATATGGCCTCACTTTTGTTCTATACATTTTTTTTTGTTGATATTCCCTTGTTGCCATGGCTATATTGGTAGTAGCTAGTTGGTTTGACTGACAGTTGCCATGGCTTGAGTAACAGCTGCCAAGGTTTGATTGACAGAAGTTTGAATGCTGGTGTCCATTGTTAGATTGACAGCTGCCACAGTTAGATTGACAGCTGCACAGTTAGATAGACATCTGTCATGGTTAGATTGACAGCTGCAAAAGTTAGATTGACATCTGTCATGGTTTGATTGACAGCTGCCAAAGTTAGTTGATGGTTGCCACGTTTTGATTGACAGCTGTTACTTTGTGATTGACAGGTGATAAAGGTGTGTGCGGCGATCATCCACATGTTCCACACCATCCCGGCCGCCTCCATCAAGATGATCGACCCCCTGGTGACCTTGGTGCTGAAGGCAGAACGGGCGCTGCTGCTAGAGGTAACGATGGCGCTTGCTCAAGTTACTGTCTGTAGTTTGAAATGTTTACCTAGTATCTAAGATGTTAAGAGTATGAATATGTATGTATGTATGTATGTAAGATGTTGCCTCGTGTTGAAAATGTTTAGATGGTTCAGTCATCTCTGCTTGACTGTTTAAGATTAAGGATTCACTACTTGTGTTTGAAAGAGTTGTTAGCTTTTTCCCTCCTCCTGCACCTGTTTTATCCATTGTTTTCGTTTTGTGTTTTAATGTAATACGTGTGTGCGAATAAATAAACAAACAAAAGAAGGGTTCACAACTTTAGAGTTTGACTATATACCGGAGACACTTCACTGTGATGTGAAATATGTTTCTGAATCAAAAAAAGATTTTATGTAGGTTATGGGTAACTTCTTTTGTGCTTAAAATGCAGACTAAAACCTGTATGTGATATTTCTTGCCCCTCCAGATCGGTAGTCCATTCCGAGACCCCCTGCTGAAGTTTCTGCTGCGGTACCCTGCCCAATCTGTGGACCTCTTCATCCAGGAGGCACATCTCAAGGAGCCTCAGACCAACAGGACTTTCACTGTAAGGAACCTTTCACTTCCACTTTATTTGTAATACGGACAGATTGGACTGTGTTTGCTTCTCATTACTTAGATTTGGACCTCTGACCTCCCATAGAATGTTATTCACTTTCAAGCTTCCGTAGTATTTTATTTCGCATCTCTCTAATACCATTATGTATACCGTCTTATGTAAATTTGTCTTGTACCATTGTAATTTTATGTTATGTGTAGACCTATGCAATCAGCTGTGCTGCCTATAGGTCTGTGTAATGTACTGTCGCATTTTGAATGAATGAAATAAATAAAAAATAAAATAAAAAATTTTGTTTTTCTGTCAAGGACTTTTCTTGTTAGACTTCTTTTAATGTAAGGAAATTTCAAACTTATAGGAGTTAACAGTGTTAGTCTTATGGTGTACTGGAGTTTTAGGACTTACAAACAAATAAAGTGCTCTTAGATTTTACACTTTACTATTACATAAATATTAGCTTGTTTTACATCAGATTTTGTAATGTGGCTGCTTTTGTTGTTATTTCCTGCAGGCCATGCTGAAGAGAGAAGAAGCCAAACCTTTCCGGGAAGTTATCCAGGCCAACCCGCTCAAGCTGGCCAACGTGGCCCTCAGCACTGTCAAGGTAAACCTGGTCATACTGTATACATGTACTTTTGTTGACTTTATGTTATTTGATTGTTTTAATTTGTATTATCATATAGCCAGATGGAGTTGGCCAATCAGAGGCCCCCATTTCCCATGGGTTATCAGGCAGTAACCTCAAAAGTGGTCGGTTATTCTAATAACCGACCACTTTTTGGACCGCACCATTATACAGGGGACAGTCATGAATTTTTTTTGTACTGTTGTTTGTGTGTAAACCATGCATAACTGTCAAAAATATTATGATTGATTGGTTATGTTAATTAGGGCTCCACATGGGGAATATAGGGATACTTGAAAAGGAAATATGCTGATTTTACACATTTTCATTATGGCTTTCTAACGTGATTAAGCCGGTACCTTCCTAAATCACTTCATATATACGTACTTTGTCGTGCCCAAGTGAAAAGGCTCTGCATGGGGGGTACCAGGACTCCACTTAATACATGTAGTTTGTATTGCAAATAAGCCACATGTTGATGCTGATATGCTATCTCACAAACAGATGATTAGTTAAAATTATTACTTAAATGATGATGATGAAATAGTTTAATGTTTGTATTATATATAGGTACGGGCGAACACATAGAGTACTTGCAAATGTAT
>NC_049988.1:21264247-21277721 GCF_000003815.2 Branchiostoma floridae
GCCTTATCCTAGGTGTATATGGTGAGATAATCCCTGGTCAGGTGCGATAACCACCTCATAACCCGCCTCGTTAGCTACGCTCACTCGGTGGTTTATTCGGTGGTTATCGCACCTGACCAGGGATTATCTCACCATATACACCTCGGGCCGGGGCATTAACCCTTTAATGTTGATGGACGACTCCAGGAAGAATAGAGTTTTGATAATAATTGTAACTCTAATTGGAGATCAAAATAAACAAACAAACCTGGTATTGTTTTTTGTGTGTCTGTGTTTCTACAATTCACGTTGCAGGCATGTTTTTAGTGTATCTGTTTGTCTGGTTTCCATGGTAGGCATGGCGAGAAAACTGGCAGGAAGTTAGGTCAAAGGTTTTAGCATTGGGTATCAAAGGTTATCTCATTTTTCTGTCTTCAGTTGCCGAGGGCAATAGATGCATGATTGGTTGTTGCCTTATAGGAGCTAGAGGGAAAATGTATGACTGAGACAGAATCAGCGAGAAAATCACATCATCATCATCGCGGCTACTTGCTCGGACCAAGTTCAACCTCTCCTTCCAGACGTCTCTGTCCCCCATAGCGTTCTTTAGATCCTCGACCCGCAGCCTCACGAGCAAGCTGGTCTTCAAAATCACAACAATGAATAAAACACGAGATTCATAAAAACTCTAATTTATGAGGATTTTGTTTTCCCCCCATCCAGGGTGGTTTGCGGCCGGGCAGCCCCAACTACCTGACCCAGCAGGAGCTGCAGTACCAGGCCATCCTCATCTACAGCATCCTGGTCAAGCACGACCCGGCCTGGCTCAGCAAGCACCCCATGCTGGTAAGTCATGACCCGGCCTGGGTCTGTACTAACCCATAACCTGGCCTGGGTCAGTACAAACCCGGCCTGGTGGCTCAGCAAGCACCCCATGCTGGTAAGTCATGACCCAGCCTGGGTCTGTACTAACCCATAACCTGGCCTGGGTCAGTACAAACCCGGCCTGGTGGCTCAGCAAGCACCCCATGCTGGTAAGTCATGACCCAGCATGGGTCTGTACTAACCCATAACCTGGCCTGGGTCAGTACAAACCCGGCCTGGCTCAGCAAGCACCCCATGCTGGTAAGTCATAACCCAGCCTGGGTCTGTACTAACCCATAACCCGGCCTGGCTCAGTACAAACCCGGCCTGGCTCAGCAAGCACCACATGCTGGTAAGTCATGACCCGGCCTGTGTCAGTACAAACCCAGCCTGGTCAAGCACGACCCGGCCTGGCTCAGCAAGCATCCCATGCTGGTAAGTCATGACCCGGCTTGGGTCTGTAAACACCCGGCCTGGCTCAGCAAGCACCCCATGCTGGTAAGTCATGACATGACCTGGGTCAGTACAAATCCAGTCTGGCTCAGTTACAAACATGGCCTGGCTCAGCAAGCATCCATGCTGGAAAGTCATGACCCAGTCTGGGTCCAGTATAAACCCAACCTGGGTCTGTAAGACTACTCTGGCTCTGTAGGAACCCGGGGCGTCATAACCCAGCCTGAGTTAACAGAAACCATGTACTAGGTAACATTTATGTTTAACATTCAGTACTGTCATGATAGATATCACAATGGGATTTTTTGCCTCAATGTTTTTAGTAACAAAAATATTGAAGTTCAAACATTTCGTATCAAGTTTTAAGAAAAGATGAAGTGTCCTTTTGATTATCAGTGGAAGGAAAGTGTTAAGAACTCCTCAAGTTTTAAGTGCTGCTCCTTAAAGATTAAGATATCAATAAACAATAATCAATAAAGTCCGAATTGTTCCTTCCAGATGAGCCACCTGAAGCAGATCTGGATCTCAGACGACTTCCAGGAGAAACACAGCAAGGTAAGGACTGCGCAGCACTGCCACCTGACTGCTTTTTTGTTGTCACTCAACATCAACATAAACTTACACTAGTCGCACAAGTTATGCGTCATGAGAGGGAGAGAGAGAGAAAGAAAGACAGATAGAGAACTGGTTTATTTCAATAACAACACACACAATTTTGATTTCAATAAGTCCCTAACAGAGTCAAACAGAGGAAGACCTTAGGTATGTCTTGAGACCCACCTGACTGTCTTGTGTTGTTTCTTCAGGAGCAGCTGAGCATCTCCTACTGGCGGGAGCCCAAGCTGCTCGTCAAGTGTCTCCTCAGCTGCGTCAAGTAAGTCTGCTTCTCAGCCGGTTCTTATCAACGTCTTGAACAGAATGCCATTGTTTTTGGCACTGTTTAAAGTCTTTACGGATATGTATCATTTTCACAATAGATTTTTTAAACATCATGATTATGGCTGCCACGGTGTCTGTTTCCATGACCACTGTTGCTATGACAACTGTTGAGATGATGACTGTCGTTATGACAACTTGCCATGAGCACTGTTGCCATGATGACTATTTATGTGACCACTGTTGCCATGACAACTGTTTCCATAATACCCCCTTCACATTATATACGATCTTCAGACGTTCTTCGCGATCGCAGGAAGGTCGGCTGATTTTAAGATCTTAAGATGGTCTTGCGTATTTTTCGCCTCAAAACTGTCCCCCTCACATATACGCGAGGCTCGTGAGATCGACGGTGAATAAATCTATGATAATAAACCTCCCATGACCTCTTGCACGCGGACAATGTAACACAAAACGTTCCTAAAAAAAGGCAAGAGATCAATAAATGTTGCTTATTTTGTTGTCGTAATCTTTTTAAACAATGAATGGAATGCGCGGGCATAATAGAAATGACGCAAGAAAAGAAAGTGTGTCACAAAGCCAGCCTACATACTGCCACAGGGGCCACAATGTTAGAATTACCCTCGCATTCCCAGAAATTCAATATTTGTAAACAAACGGAAGTCGGACGAACGTCGCCCGAACGTTGCCCAACTGACGGGCGTTCGCCATCCGATTTACGCTCGATGATTAATAACTATGTCTTTGCTCGCCTATCGGTCTTCAATCGTTGGATTGACGCAAGACTATTGACCGATACCCTCACAAGGTACGCACGATTTGTACGCACAATCTGCGACTCGGTAACAGCTGTGCGATTTTGGAGATTTCCTTCGACTAGTCGCATATGTTAAGAACATGTTTCGCTGCACCGCGACCGTCGTAAGACTCCTGGAAACTGCCGGCGATCCCTAAAAATCGCAAGATGATCGTGAGAACACCGGACGTCTTACTCACGAAAATGTCAATCAGAGTTCGTAAACTAGTCTTCCGATCGAATTGCGCCTATTGTGAAGGGGGTATAACCACTGTTGCCAAGACAACTGTTTCCATGACCACTGTTGCCAACACAACCGTTTCCATGACCACTGTTGCCATGACAACTGTCCCCACCCTGCAGGCAGAACCCAGGAGAGGTGGAGCTGCTGTTCCAGCTGCTGAGGGCGTTCACCCTGCGCTTCATCTCCAACTTTCACTTTCTCAAGACATTCCTGGAGGAGGAGCTCTACAAGGTACTCATCTTTTGTAACACTTGAACTTTTGTAGATTTTCGGGATGAGAAATTTTGTTATTTTGATTCCTTTTTTTTTTTTACTTTAGTAGACTTTTGTGGATATGGAATCCTCCATCTTTCAAAGCACTTTCACTTTGCCCGATTACCTAATACACCTACTAATAGTAAGTAAGCAGCTCCACAAGTAACCACATGTAACGAAACCTCCTTCCCATGTGTCTCCAGGTGACCAGCATTGACCAGAAGCGCACCATTTTCCTGGAGTTTGTGAAGCTGTTCCACGACCAGAGTTTTCCCCAGGAGCTGAAGGCGAAGGCTCTACAGCACATCCTGATCCCCATGTTCAGCACTGCCTTCCAGAATGGGCAGGGCGAGAAGGTGGGTGCTACAGGGTTTATATCATCCTCCTACGCAGGGTACATCCAACAGCCAAACTGCCTGTCTGGATGTACCCTGCTCTTTTAACCGTCACTCTTAGTTCCTGTGGACGGCCCCCCCAAAACCAGCTGTCAGCCAAACAGAGAATAGGCATTCCGTTTTCAAAAGCTGTCTCGCAAGTATATGGGTAACCTGATTAATATTTATAAGCAGGGCGGTCAGCAACTAAGAGTGACGGTTGAAAGAGCAAGGCACATCCAGACAGGCTGTTTGGCTGTTGGATGTACCCTGCATAGGAGGATGGGTTTCTATAGGGTCTTACAGGGTTTATCTAGGGTGCTACAGGGTTTCTTTAGGGTGCTACAGGTCTCTATAGGGTGCTATAGGGTGCTACATGGTTTATATGGGGTGCTACAGGGTTTATATAGGGTGCTACAGGGTTTATATAGGGTGCTGCAGGGTTTATATAGGGTGCTACAGGGTTTATATAGGGTGCTACAGGGTTCATATAGGGTGCTGCAGGGTTTATATAGGGTGCTACAGGGTTTATATAGGATGCTACAGGGTTTATATAGGGTGCTACAGGGTTCATATAGAGTGCTACAGGGTTCATATAGGGTGCTACAGGGGGTTCTGTCGAGTTCCTATACATGTATTCTTACACTAGATCATCTCTGCTTGGAGGCCCTAACCCCTGAGTCTTATAGGAGCCTTTATAGAGTTTTGTATAGAGTCATACAGCATGTATCTCACCGTTGGTAGTGTTACAGAGTTTACTTTAGTCATAAATTGCCTATCTCACCCTGTATAATGTTGATTTGAGGCCCCCAACCATGAGTCAGACGATGAGGCCTACATTACTTTTCTATAAGTTTACTTTTGAGTTTTGAGCCATACATGTATCTCACCCTATGTAATGTACCTATACCCCCAGCTGATTGGTGGCCCACCGACCCCCGAGTCTGACGACGAGACCAACCTGATCAGCGTCTTCATCAACAAGGTCATCGACCCAGAGAACCCTTATGGACACACGGTACGAGTCACAGGATACCAGCTTTATTTTGCTTCGTCATGGATTTTGTAACTTGTACTGGAACTGTAATGTTCATTTGTGATGATGTAATGGCGTGAAAGCGTATGTTTTTATTTTGTTTCAGTGAATGGTCAAATTCTTGTGCTATGTTAAATCTTTCATGTATCCTAGATCAACGTTAAACTGTAATTCCTACGCAAAAATTCCAGGTCCCCCAACTGTTTCACGTCAATGTGGTAAATTTAGTCTTAAATGTCAGAGAGCCTAGAAAATAAGTTGCTGTGGCCATACCCAGAAATAAAACTTGTACCTGACCTCAGCTCTGCACACCCTCGGCTGGTGTCTGACTGTGTTCTGCTAACTACCATATTCACTACATTCTCCTACGCATAGCCTTGTCACCAGCCTATATACACATAGTACTGTGAATGCAGAAATTTTCGCGGTGGTTTAATGTTCGCAGTTTTTGCAGTGGCCACTTCACTTAAAACTGAAAAACATTTTTCCATGACAGTAAGAGACTACAGTGCTTAGTGCTACCTCGAACCAACAACCACAGCAAAAAGTCCCTTTTCCCGCTACCGCGAAATTAAATCACTGCAAACTTAAATGATGCATTTACAGTACCTAATGTGGAGGCTCTGCTAAACTGGGCTGAGGTCTGCACTTGTGTGGGAGTGGCCTCTAACCAGCCAATCAGAGAAAGGCCTTAATGTTTTCTTTAGGTAAACCTGGTTCTCTGATTGGCTGACAGCTGGTTAGAGGCCACGCCCACTTAAGTGGAAACCTCAGTCAAGTTTAGCATAGCCTTCTCAGGGTATATTGTAATTATATTTCAGCCATACCATAGGTATGGTGAAATATATTGTATTCGTAATGTTTCTTTCTTTCTTTCTCCTGTCAAATCTTCGGAACACGGTATCTCCGTTGTTCCTGAACCGATTGACTTGAAATTTGACACAAGGGTAGAGTGGGCCAATACCCCCAGACGTTTTTTTCATTTTTTTCATATCTGCCTTTAAAATGATTTTATTAAGGTTTTTTGGTCATCTTAAGACCAAAACTGTATATTTGGGCCCCCTGTACCTTGGTATTATAACCGAATGAGCTGAAATTTGTCACAGATGTGCCTTGATAATTCCCCCATATAAATTCAATACCACTTTTGGTGTACAGTATAACGAAATGCTTATTTTTGCGATTTTTTGGTCATTTTTTGACCAAAAAAGGACACTTTTGGCTCCTGTACCTTGGTTTTAGAACCGGATGACCTGAAATTTAGTATAGGAGTGCCCTAGACATATGCGCACATGGATTCATTAACAGTTGAGGCATACAGTACAACAAAATGCTTAATTTTGCGATTATTTGGCCATTTTATGACCAAAAAGTACACTTTTGGCTCTTGTGCTCTGGTTTTAAAACCAAATGACCTAAATTTTGGTAAAATGGTGCACTAGATATTTATTCAAATGACACATGTATAATTTTTGTCATAGACTACGTCAAAATGATAGATTTGGGGATTTTTTTGTCATTTTCCAATAGCCACAGGGGTCAATGACCTTAAGGTCGTTGACCCCAGCTGCAGATTGCACCTTCTGGCATATATGTCTATTTAATCTAATTAGATAGGTAACCAATCACTTAGCCTGAATCTATATCCTAAAGAGGGGGGGGGGGTGACAGCCAATCAGCGAGTCCGGTGTTATCTGGAAGAGTCCATTCTTACACGGAGGGGTTCATTTTTTTTAAAATTCATCCTCGGACTGGTGAAGTCTTTCAGTGGGTGTATTTTTGGACAGGTCTATTTTGCAGTTTTACAGAAGGTGTGCTGGAAGAGTCTATTCTCGCACGGAGGGGGGATTTTTTTAAATTCATATTTTGGACTTTGGTGACTTCTAGTTTGTCAAAGTCCTTCAGCAGGGTTATTTTTGGACTGGTCTAATTTGCAATTTTAAATGGGTGTGCTGGAAGAGTCCATTCTTGCATGGAGGGGGGATTTTTTAAAAATCCATTGGATTTTTTTCAAATCCATTTTTGGGACTTCAGTGATTATGTCAAAGTCCTATTTTAGCGGATGTATTTTTGGACTGCTCTACTTTACATGGAAGAGTCCATTTTTTGCACACGGAAGGTTTTTTTTTTCAAATTCAGTTTGGACGGGTGATGATTCAAAATTCAATTTTTAGTGGAAGTGTTTTTAGACTGGTCTATTATACCTTTTCATGCACTGGGACCTTTTTTGCTAAATTCAATTTTGGATTTGGTTTCTTATTCAAAAGGCCAAGGTTTCAGTGGGAGTATTTCTGGACTGGTCTATTGTGCAAATTCACATAGGGTGCACTGGAGTCCATTCTTGAACGGGGGAATTTTGTAAGATTCATTTTTGGGTTAAACCGTCATTAGTAAAAGTGATTTTTCAAATGGGTGATTTTGAAATAGTCTATTGTTGCATGGGGAGGGAGATGGCTGAAATATGCTGTATTTGCTCTCAAGCAAATGTCGGCCTTTCTAGTTGCATTTAAGTTCACAGGGATTTAATTTCGCTGTAGCGGGAAAAGGACTTTTCGCATAGGTTTTAAGTTTGTGGTAGCATCATGCGCTGTAGTAATCTGCCATAGAAAAATGTTCGCAGAGGTTTTAAGTTCGCGGTGAAGCGGCTACTGCAAAAACCACGAACATTAAACCACCACAAAAGTTTCTGCATTTTCAGTATTATATCGGCTGCAGGCGAGACTATGTAGGAGAATGATTTGACGGTTTCCTCTGGTGTTGGAGTACTCAGTTCAGTAGAAGGTCATGACTCCCCTGCTGTATTTCCTGTACTGTCCCTGTCTGCTTGGGTGCCTCCCCCTGTAAACGCTGGCTTGCCCCCTCCTGCAGTCTCGAGGACAACCCACCACCCTAGTGCTATCCCACCAGGACGCAGTGAGGATCCTTCTGCTGCAGTTCTCAGCACTACTGGTGGAGCAGGCATCTCCCCACATCCATGATGCAGCTAACAAGTGAGTAGTAAACAAACAAACAAACAAACAAACAACAGGCCTCTACGCACATCCACGATGCAGCTAACAAGTGAGTAGTAAACAAACAAACAAACAAACAACAGGCGTCTCCGCACATCCACGATGCAGCCAACAAGTGAGTAGTAAACAAACAAACAAACAAATAAACACCCTAGTGCTATCCCATCAGGACGCAGTGAGGATTCTTCTGCTGCAGTTCTCAGCACTACTGGTGGAGCAGGCCTCCCCGCACATCCACGATGCAGCTAACAAGTGAGTAGTAAACAAACAAACAAACAAACAAACACCACCCTTAGGCTAGTGCTATCCCACCAGGACGCTGTGAGGATTCTACTCCTGCAGTTCTCAGCACTACTGGTGGAGCAGGCCTCCCCGCACATCCACGATGCAGCTAACAAGTGAGTAGTAAACAAACAAACAAACAAACAAACAAACACCCTAGTGCTATCCCACCAGGACGTTGTGAGGATTCTTCTGCTGCAGTTCTCAGCACTACTGGTGGAGCAGGCGTCTCCGCACATCCACGATGCAGCTAACAAGTGAGTAGTAAACAAACAAACAAACAACAGGCGTCTCCGCACATTCACAACGCGGCTAACAAGTGAGTAGTAAACAAACAAACAAACAAACAAACAAACAATGGGCCTGTCCCCACATCCACGATGCAGCTAACAAATGAGTTTTAAACAAACACACCTTGGGTTAGGGTATGGTTAGGGTTTAGGGTTAAGGTTGAGTTAAGATAAGGGTTATGTTTAGGTTAGGGTTAGACTATAGACTTTCCAACCCTGATAAACATTCCGTGCCCATTGTGCCCCAGGAAACAAGCTGTGTCGGGTTTGGGTAAGGGTAAGGGTTAGGTTATGGTTAGGTTAGCTTTATTTGTTTGTTTGTTTGTTTATTTGATAAACATTCCGTGCCCGTTGTGCCCCAGGAGACAAGGAAACAAGCTGCGGCGGCTCATGACGTTCGCCTGGCCCTGTCTGCTGCCTAAGAACTGTGTTGACCCGGCCACCAAGTACCACGGGCACCTCCTTCTCTCACACATCATCGCCAAGTTTGCCATCCACAAGAGAATCGTGCTGCAGGTGGGGGCTTCTTAAGTGTATATTTGTACCCAGGTTTATTTATTTCGTTGTCATTCTTCACCCTGCAGCCTACAAGTGTCTAACCTTCACCTGATGGGATTACAGATGATTAATTGGATATCCTATCAGGGATAAACAAGTCCACTAGCCCTATTGTCCAGGGCAAGTGAAAGTGCATGTCCTACCCCACTTGTCCGATCGGGCAAGTAAGATTTTTCCATTGATTTTAGTGCAATTTTGATATACTTGTTACTTTTTACAGTCATGACATCAAGCAATTGTCTACAGAGAATTCCATTGCTGGAAGTGAAAATGCATATACTAGTAACAGTGATATTTGAATTTTGGGCAAGTGAAAAATTGGTTCGGGCAAGTACATTTTTTATGTGCTTGCCCGATAGGACAAGTGGATTTTAGAAAACTTGTTCAACCCTGCCTATACATGTACATTACAGAACTACATGTGTAAGACCCTGCACAAAAAACAGAGTGCAGTCTAATGTTTACTAGTTACACAAGGCAGAGTTAAATCTTTCTTAGTTTCAAAGTCTTGTTCTTTGCCCTTGCCTTTAGGCATTTCACAGTTTAGAGTTAGAGTCAGATACCAGTGTCAGGTGTTACAGACTTAATTGTTTTATCATTGGTATTTCACAGTTGAACGCCAATGCCCAGGAGGCTAGTAAGGCTTTAGATTAGGGTTCAATGCTTTAACGTTTGTCCCTATTGTTATGTACATATAGGTGTTCCACAGCTTACTGAAGGCCCATGCCCTGGAGGCCAGGAAGGTTTAGAGTTTAGTTTAATGTGTAACTGTAATGACCCTTTTGTTTGTTTGTTGTTATTTAGGTGTTCCACAGCTTGCTGAAGGCCCATGCCCTTGAGGCCAGGAAGGTCGTCCAACAGGCACTAGAGATTCTCACACCTGCCATGCCAGCACGCATGGAGGATGGAAACGTAAGAACTTGGTTATGTTCTGTTGTATAAAAATTGTTTTTGAACATTTTCAGCCTTTCCCTACTGTATAGCATGGATGTCGAATGAGCAGCAAAAGCTGGGATTCAAACCCTAGACCTTGTGGTTCATATAAGTTAGGTCGTTACTTCTGCTGTTGTTGTGTTTTTACCCACTGTAAGACATTTAGTGACAGTTTTGATATATTTTTCCCAGGCTATGCTGACCCACTGGACCAAGAAGATCATAGTTGAGGAAGGACACACAGTGGCACAGTTGGTGCACATGCTGTAAGTGAAAGATTTCAATCCATTTTTCTTTCCTAGATTTTATCAAACTTGTATATAGATTACTACTGATTACTGCAAGGACTGTATCATAGACTCTATTGCACAGGAGCACCTACTGTAGTTGTAGCAGTAGCAGTATTTGTGATGTCACCTATTGTACAATCTTTTGGGAAGGAGACTATTAACTGTATGTTATCTCCCAGACAACTACTGGTGCGTCACTACAAGGTGTACTACAGTAACTACTGTAACAGTAACCGGTAACACATGCACATGTATGATTTATCCCCCAGACAACTGCTGGTCCATCACTACAAGGTGTACTACTGTAACAGTACATGTAACTACTGTAACAGTATAAATGTTGTATATTCCAGACAATTACTTGTCCGTCACTACAAGGTGTACTACCCAGTCAGGCACCACCTTATCCAGCACATGGTCAGCTCCATGCAGAGGCTCGGCTTCACCCCAAGTGTAAGTAACATCTAAACTTTTTAAAAACTTTTGATTATTGTGTTCAGGTGTAAAAATGCGTACCTGTCTTTGGTTGGGGAGGTAAAAGGCAGTGGAGGGAGAAGGTTGGGCTCCACCTTCCTATACCGTGCCCTAGACACAGTGGATAACAACCCACAGGCCTTGAAAAGGCTATAGGACTACCTTAAGTGATCTCTAAGTTAACCAGGCCCCTTGCTGTCCCCAGGCTTCCATCGAACACCGGCGACTTGCTGTGGAGCTGTGTGAGGTCATCGTGAAGTGGGAGATGCAGAGGGTCAAGGACGAACAGGAGCAGCAGACAGAGGGAGAGGTGAGATGGGAGGGGTGGGGTTAAAGGTTAGAGGTTAGGGTCAGAGTCAAGGATGAACAGGAGCAGCAGAGGGAGAGGTGAGATGGGAGGGGTTAGGGGTTAAAGGTTATAGGTTAGGGTCAGTCAAGGATGAACAGGAGCAGCAGAGGGAGAGGTGAGATGGGAGGGGTTAGGGGTTAAAGGTTATAGGTTAGGGTCAGAGTCAAGGATGAACAGGAGCAGCAGACAGAGGGAGAGGTGAGGAAAAAATGTTGTTAAACTTTCCAAAAAGTTTGGCATCTAATAAGATAGTTATTAGATGTTCATAAAACTATTGTAGGTTGGAACTTATTGACATCCAATACAGTAGGTGCTTAAACTTAAACAACATTTGTAGTCAAATCTGACATGTTCACCTGTTCTTTTTTTTTTTTTTTTTTTTCCACCTTTTACATGTTCACCTGTTCACACTGCACATGCACACCTCAAACCTTAAAGTAGCTAAAATCCTGACCTGAGTGCCCAGACTAATGCCCCCCCCCCTCCACGCCCACAGATGACCCCTCTGGAGGGCGTTGCCGTAGCGACCACGTCCCAGGCCACCCTGAAGCGAGGCATGTCGGTGGAGTCCCCCCAGGACACGAAACGGGTCCGCCACTCATCGCAGACGGCCACGGTCAGTATGGCTGACACTGGGGTATGAAGGCTTGGTTCAAACCGATGTGGATTACTGTAAATGCAGAAACTTTCGCGGTGGATTAATGTTTGCAGTTTTCGCGGTGGCCGCTTCACTGCGAAATTAAAACCACCGCAAACATTTTTCCATGGTAGTAAGAGACTACAATGCATGGTGCTACCGCAAACTTAAACCCCAGCGAAAAGTCCTTTTTCCCGCTACCGCGAAATTAGGTCCCCGTGAACTTAAATGCATTTACAGTATTTGTTATAGCCCTTTTGTATACAACTGTATGACGTCATCGATGCCAAAATGAATATGAAGGGTATACAATGTACATGTAGTAAGTAGAATATTCTTTGAACAATGACATTTTGAAAGGCATTATATAGGAACCTCCAAATTTTACCAGCATGTTTTGTTCACGGAGTGTCACTGTTTAAAGAATATTCTGTCAACTGTATTCATGCTGATGAACCTCTTCAACAATATGTAACATTCATATAGTACTCTTCAGGTACTAATTTAGACAACAATGGCTGCAAAGACAGCACAGGTTGTAAAGAAAGTGCTCTCAAAAGATAGGCTTTTGCACAAAATGTCTGCCTTTCTCACTTGGCTCTTTATATTTAAGAAGTCTCTTTTTTTTGTCCAGGAAGTCTGTGTTGTTTGCTGGTGTTGATTATCTGCTGAAATTTCTGTTTATGTGTTGATGTTTATTGTTGTTGTTTTGTTTACTCCAGCCATCCCGAGCACCACAGGTGGAACTAGTCACCAAACCCATAGAGAAGATCCACGCAGACAACGTCGTCAACTTCCTGGTCAAGATCGCCTGTCAGGTACCCTCAGATGTGTTTTGCAGTTCATGACTTTTAGAGTAACAGCAACAAGCCTTTTTGCAGAACATGATGAAAATTTTCCATTTAGTAAAATACCTGCAAAAGTGATGACTTTTAGAATTACAAAAGTTACGACTTACAGAATAGACCAATCCCAAAGCCTCGTCCTTCTCTGTCAAAACAATGAGATGCAAAATGAAAACATATAAATGCAAAATATTTGACAGGCATGTGGCTGCTCTCTCATTTGTCCAACTGTTAATTGTCTAAGACTTGTTATCATTGGTTGAACTTTTTGATCTGGCCATCTTTTTTTGTCATATACATGTACTTGAAATAAAAGATTTGGGAATTGAAATTGTTTTGGTAGAAGTCATATTGAAGCAGAATTGAAACTGTTTTCCAAGACAAGTAGGAAGGTTTGGAACATGCTTGAATTGTCGACTAAACTGCACCAGTCATTGTCAAGGAACTTGCTTTTCCTATTGTGTAAAAATTGTGGAAACCATTAAGCATCTTGAAGATGTTGTGTTTGCGTCTTGTGCCAGGTGAACGATGCATCGACGCCCAAGGCTGTTAGCTGCACCAGCCATTGTCATGGAACTTGCCTTTTCCTTCCTATTGTGTTTAACACATGTTGAAACCATTGAGCATCTTTAAGACGTTGTGTTTGTGTCTTGCGCCAGGTGAACGAGGCGTCGACGACCCAAGGCTCGCCAGGTGAGATGCTGTCCAAGCGCTGCGTCTTCCTGGTCAAGACGGCTCTGAAACCCGATCTCTGGCCGAATTCCGAGCTCCGACTGGCCTGGATCGACAAGCTGCTCATGACTATTGTGAGTAACTTTCCATGAACATTACAAATCAAGAATTTAGCTCGGCCGAGTTGTCAGCGAGCTCTAAATTACGAAGAGGTATGACTATAACGTGATGCCCT
>NC_049988.1:21277980-21289162 GCF_000003815.2 Branchiostoma floridae
ACTCTGCCATATGTTCGTAGGCATCAGGGTCATGCCTCCTCGTAATTTAGAGCTCGCTGACAACTCGGCCGAGCTAAATTCTTGATTTGTAAAGGGGGCTTTATGAAGGGTTGATCTCGGTATTGCGATGTATCAAAACTGTGGAGTTTAAACGATAACGTGCTTAGATGTACCATTTAAAGCTTGTTGTCTGCTGTTGACATTGCTTAACAGTAGAAATGTGTGTTTTTATACATCATATAAAAATGGGCGTATTTTGCGTTGATGTATTTGTGTGCTTTTCTGTGTGTGTGTGTGTGTGCATGTGTGCATGCACGTGTGTGTGTAGAATTATGTGTGTGCAGTACATGTATGTATAAGAAAGTGCACATGTTAAGTGGGTTGTTTTCCCAAGGACCAGAGCGGGCAGGCCAACTTTGCCAACATCTGCACAGCGCTGGAGCTCCTGACGTACTTGCTGGGGACCCTCTCACCCCAGAACATCCTGGCAACCTTTAAACCACTGCAGCGGGGCATCGCAGCCTGTATGACATGTGGCAACCAGAAGGTAGAGTTTTCCACTTAGTTAAAGTTGTCATAGTTGCATACAGAACATCGCGGCCTGTATGACATGTGGCAACCAGAAGGTAGAGTTTTCCTGTTAGTTACAGTTGTCATAGTTACGTACAGAACATCGCGGCCTGCATGACATGTGGCAACCAGAAGGTAGAGTTTCCCTGTTAGTTACAGTTGTCATAGTTACATACAGAACATCGCGGCCTGTATGACATGTGGCAACCAGAAGGTTCAAAGTCTATCAGTTATTATAAATGTAGTTATATTATACATGTCATGCCTTGGTTCAATATGGGTGTTCCGGACCTGTCTGTATCATGTGGGCTTCCATTGAATATTCAACCATGTTCTGCCTGTGGCGGCATCAAAAATTTGAATACCAGATTCGGACATTTAAATTTGTGTCTTACAGTCTTTTGTTTGCTTGTTTGAGGTCAACCATGGTCATCAAATATTTCAACTTCTGGCTTATTTCTCATTGAAAGGTGTGTTGTGGCCCAGAGGAGGATTGAGTAAGTGAGTGAATGTTACTCAGATGTAGAGTAACTTGTTTCAAAGTACTTGTCTTGTCTATTTCCCCCAGGTGGTGAGATTTGTTCAGCAGCTTCTGGCCAAACTCATGAGCATCTTCCCTACTGAACCAAGTGAGTAGAATCATTTTCATGCTCTTCTTTGATATATAGCAAAGTAAGGAGAATTCCAGATTTATACATTTCAAAAGAAAAAGCTGATCTTTTTTCTTTTCAACTGTTCTGACTGCTTATAATGACCAAACCGAACGGACACGGACTGTGAACCCTGAGCTTTCGTTCTTCTTTATATTTTTGTACCATTTAATGCAGTGATACATGTTGATAGATTTTTAGGACTTGATGTGATCTGTATCTGTCATATTTTATCTGACCCTTACCTTCCTCATGACCTCAATGAAAAGCGGCCTGCAGGCCAATTTGAGCTTTTCATGAATAAATATTTGGTTCAAACAAACAAACTTTTGCAGACCAAAGTTCATTAATGTCTTCTTTAGGCCACACCAATTTAATTTCTTGGTTCACGGATTCGCTCGCTCCTATTTTTTGGAAAAAAAAAAAAAATTACCACTCAGCAAATTTTCACCATTAATGAAACCATTCACCAGCTTTCTGGTGTAGCAAATTGGCCTTTATATTATAAGCTCCTTAAAGTGTGGGTACAGGTGCTGTTACTGTATAATAATAGTGGTTTTGTACTTTTTTCAAGCTGAAAACGTTTTTTCTTTATGTTTTGTATTAGCCGTTAGCTTTACCCCAACCATTTTACAATTTTTATTTTTATTTTTATTTCGCCCTCTCGCTCCATATTTTTTATGAAAAAATCCGTGAACCAAGAAATTAAATTGGTGTGGCCTTAAAAAATTGTCTAAAGCCATGTCTGTGCCCCCCTCCCCCCCCCCCCCCCCCCAGGCACCTCCAGCGTAGCCTCCCAGTATGAGGAACTGGAGTGTTTGTATGCCGCTGTGGGGAAGGTCATCTACGAGGGGCTCACCAACTACGAGAAGTAAGGAGCATTTTCTTAAAGTTATGTTTGAAGATATTACCCAATGTTAGAAGTACAATCATGTTTGTAAGGAATAATTTCTCTTTGACTTTGACTTTGACTTAATTTTTTTGTTCTGTTAGTAGTTTATCTGGTTTTTGTCCTACATATGTACTAAATGTGTCTTGTTTTCTTGTTTAGGGCAGCCAACGGTAGTCCCTCCAGCCTGTTTGGTACTCTGTGGATCCTGAAGTCTGCTTGTGTCAACAATGCCAGCTACATAGACAGGTAACCACACATCTACATGTGACACAATGCCAGCTACATAGACAGGTAACCACACATCTACATGTGTCACAATGCCAGCTACATAGACAGGTACTGCATTTAAGTTTGCTTGGAGGTGTGTTATGTCAATGTGCAGTTGTACCAGTCCTGTTATATAGATACAGATACATGTGTGTTTGTTTGTTCAGGCTGATCTCAGGCTGATCTCTGTGATCTCTGTGATCAAAGCCTCTCTCTCTCTCAAAGTGTTCATGTTTGTTTGTTTGTTTGGGCTGATGTCGGTGTTCATGTTTGTTTGCTTGTTTGTTTGTTCAGACTTATCTCAGTGTTCATGCGGACGCTGCAGAAGATGGTGAGAGAACACCTGACACCTGCTGCGGCAGCAGGGGAGGGGACCACAAGTAAGTATCGGCTTACGTTCACTCAGCAAGATAATGAAACATTACGTAAACATTGAAGTACATTTCAACTCCTTTCATCTTCTAGAATATTTAGAAGAATGTCATCAGGTTGTAGACTGAATGGATAGCAAGGTTGTTTACATCGATGAAGATTAACACTTCAAGGTTCATTATTCAGAACCAAGACGTAAAGTTTCCATATTGGTAAGCTGTGACACCTTAAGCTGTAGTGCAATGTGAACCAGTTAGAATTGCTCTGAGGAAGGTGACAGACTGTCACCAAAATGTCGACTGTGTCTTGGTTGTCGATAACCTTGTTTTCCATCAACACTTGTACATCAGTTTTTCTAGTTCCTTGTCTTTGGTCTGGAAGACTAGCAGACTACTGCAGCAGTATAGTCACATACTAGATACTACGTCTGCTTAGATGTTGTGGATGTGTTCTGAATTTAGGGCTCAAACGTTTGAACCCTCTGTGTTCTGTTTATTCTCAGTGTCGAGTGACCTGATCATCCTGAGTCTGGACCTGATTAAGACCCGGGTGGCGGTGATGAGCGCGGAGATGAGGAAGAACTTCATCCAGGTGATCCTGACGCAGCTGATCGAGCGCTCGCCGGACGCCAAGATCCTCAAGGCCATCACTCGCATCATGGAGGAGTGGATCAAGATCAAGGTCAGCAACTTCCTGGCACGTTTGACCAATTGCTGACATGCCAATTGCTGACATTACGTATCTGCAAGATCCCATGTTTAATAGGTTTTACGTTGTGAAGTGATAAGTCATCAGTATTGATCCTGAAGAAGGCGACAGTTGTCGTTTTTATCTGTGTGCACCTTTGTGCTGGAAGAAAGTTTACCTTAAAGTTTGTACTATGACTTTTACCATCAGTCATGACTTAGGGTGGTTAACTTGACATGTATTCCGTGTACCTTTCAACTTCATTTGGGAGCTAAAGTGGTAGGTGCCAAGGCTAGGGTAAGATCAAGAGGTCACTGGTTTGAATCCCAGCATTCCTTGCTAGATATTGTCACTCGACCTACATGTGCAGCTCGGAAAATTGGTACCTGGCTTTTGGTTGGGGAGGTAAAATGCTGAGGCTGTGTTCTTCCCCCACCCCAGGGCCCCATGGCAGTGAACGCCACCCCCACCCTGAAGGAGAAGGCCCACCTTCTCACCAAGATGATGCACTTCACAGAGAAACGTTTCCCCGACGACAACGAGCTCAACGCACAGTTCCTGGAGCTGGTCAACTACATCTACAGGTCAGTTTGCTTATAGTCATTGAGTGTTGGAGTTAACCCTTAACTCATAAAAAGTGTTTTCCAACACAAGGAATTGGACTTAACCAAATTTTTGGCTGATCGAATGCTGTCTTTGTCAAGGATTTGTCCATCCCATTCCTTGACAAAGACAAGAGTCGATCAGTCTAAAGTCCAATTCCTTGTGTTGCAAATTGCAGTTTAACTCTATTCAGAATGACCAAGATAACACTGTTTCAAGTGTTTTATTTGTTTAAGTCTTCACTAACTTGGATACGAAAGACATCAGGGCCAAGTTTGTGTTCTCCTAATGTTTGTTTGTTTGTTTGTTTGTTTACAGAGATGAGTCGTTGCGAGGCAGCGAGCTGACCGTTAAGCTAGAACCAGCCTTCCTAGCTGGGCTTCGGTGTGTGCAGTCGCACATCAGGGCCAAGTTTGTGTTCTAATGTTTGTTTGTTTGTTTGTTTGTTTGTTTACAGAGATGAGTCGTTACGAGGCAGCGAGCTGACCGTTAAGCTAGAACCAGCCTTCCTAGCTGGGCTGCGGTGTGTGCAGTCGCACATCAGGGCCAAGTTTGTGTTCTCCTAATGTTTGTTTGTTTGTTTGTTTGTTTGTTTACAGAGATGAGTCGTTACGAGGCAGCGAGCTGACCGTTAAGCTAGAACCAGCCTTCCTAGCTGGGCTGCGGTGTGTGCAGTCGCACATCAGGGCCAAGTTTGTGTTCTCTAATGTTTGTTTGTTTGTTTGTTTACAGAGATGAGTCGTTGCGAGGCAGCGAGCTGACCGTTAAGCTGGAGCCAGCCTTCCTAGCTGGGCTGCGGTGTGTGCAGTCGCACATCAGGGCCAAGTTTGTGGAGGTTTTCGACCAGAGCATCCGGCGCCGTCTGTATGACAGGCTACTTTACATCACCTGCTCACAGAACTGGGAATCCATGGGGACACACTTCTGGGTCAAACAGTGCACCGAGGTGAGTTGGGGACTGTTTCTTTGTTGTCAAAGTTCTCAAAGAGATCTACATGTAGTTCGAGAACAGGTTTATCCTAACTACATGACATTATATGAATTAATATGCAAAAAGGGTTCTCCAACTAGATCTCCTTTGCATATCCATTCACAGCTGGGATATATAAACTCCAACAAGATTTCTCCTGTGTCACTGATGAAAGACACCGGATGGATGCCTGAGACGTCTGACTGTTTCCAAAATCATATCCTGTTGCTTGAGTAACTGCTTTTTGTCGTATCTTATTACCTGGATGTCTAACCTTCATCAACGGATCTTGACTATTCTCTGCTTCTTTTTCTAGTTGATGCTAGCGGTGTCAGACCGGTCCACCCCTGTGTCCAGTCACTCCCAGCTCTCCATGCTCCCGTCCATCACCCATGTGATAAACCTGGCGGACAGCCGGGACAAGATGGCCTTCGCCATGGCGATGAGGGTCAAGGAAGAGCCCATGGATGTGGAGGGGGAGAAGCAGGAGGAGGTCAGAACACTTTTTTTTTCTTTTCTTTTTCTTTTTTACTAATCTTTAAAGTTTATCATAAAAAAAGGCTTGTAAGTTACTCAGACCTTCAGATGTTCTGAATTGTACATTGAATATAGCTGTATATTGGAAATTTTTTAGTAGAAAAATTTAATGACCTGTCACTTTCTTTCTTATATGGTATGGAGCTAGAGCTCATGAACCATATATGATATGGTTTCATATGTCATGACCTATGACCTTCATCCTTATATGGCATTTTGCTGCTGACAGGACATGGAGATTGACATTGAGCTGACCTCAGTAAACCTTTACCCATATATGGTATGATTTCATATGTCATGACCTCTGACCTCCATCCTTCTATGGTATGTTGCTGACAGGACATGGAGATTGACATTGAGCTGACCTCTGACGAGGGGAAGTCCAAGGACTCGTCGGGTCGCGAGGAGGTCAGCAAGGGTGACCTTCGACACCAGCTGAGCGTGCTCACGAACCGCCACGGCAAGTTCCTCGAGTCTCTCAAGGAAGTCAAGGTAAGAGAGGACCAGCTTTTCCTGTTCTCTACAATATCTAAAATATTTAGGTAATAATGTTAACTGAGAAAGTTTTAGAGCAAATGTTGCATATGAAGCAACACATGTTGCCACAAATATTGCATTTGAAGGTATAACCAAGACTTAGGAATATTTATATTCAATGGTGCATTTTTGTTACAAATTGTGTGGTTGTTTGTTAAGTTTACATGAAGATATGTAGCATATACCAGCTATAGCATGTTGAGTAAAAAATTGACACATAAAGTTGCCGTTTCCGCAGACAATTTACAGCACACAGCTGTCCGCTGGCACCTAACCCAGCTGTGAAAGTGTCAAGGTTTTGTTACACGTGTAGTTACAAAAGTAGCAAACTAAAACTGACACATGTTGTTGCTATTCCAGACGATCTCGTTCCTGACAGCAGTGTCGCAGCTGTGCCACTGCAGCACACAGCTGTCCCACAGTACCTGGGTTGAGCTGTTCCCCCAGGCTGTGAAAATGTTTAATTTGTTACAAATGTAGCAAACTAAAACTGACAATGTTGTTGTTGTTCCCCAGACGATCTCGTTCCTGACAGCAGTGTCACAGCTGTGCCACTACAGCACGCAGCTGTCCCACAGCACATGGGTCGAGCTGTTCCCCCGGCTCTGGAAGGTGCTCAGTGAGAGACAGCAACAGGCAAGTCCCTGCTTTTATCTAATACAAAGTGTAATTCTGTCTGTGTATTGTGTAGGGTTCCACAAGGATCATTCATGGGCCCTCTCTTGTTTGTGACCATTACAGATAATCATTCCAAAGCCTCACTATTCTTATCTTTGCTTTATTCACAACGAAGAGGTGACTCAATGTCAAATGGCAAGTTGCCATTGCATCTTTTTTTAGCAAATTGATGTGCAGCAATCAGTTAATTCTGACTTCAATCATTTTTCTTTTTTTTTCTGTCCACAGCATTTAACAGGATAGCTAGGTCCTTTCCTGTGCAGTCCGATCAGGTTCCCATGTGTTCCAGAAGGAATGCCAGCCTAGCACGGAGTCCCTCTGACTTGTTTGTTTGTTTGTTTGTTTACTACAGCACCTGTCCGGAGAGCTAGGCCCGTTCCTGTGCAGTGGGTCCCATGTGTTCCAGAAGGAATGTCAGCCCAGCACAGAGTCCCTCTTACTTGTTTGTTTGTTTGTTTGTTTACAGCACCTGTCGGGAGAGCTAGGCCCATTCCTATGCAGTGGTTCCCATGTGTTCCAGAAGGAATGCCAGCCTAGCGCAGAGTCCCTCTGACTTGTTTGTTTGTTTGTTTGTTTGTTTACAGCACCTGTCCGGAGAGCTAGGCCCGTTCCTGTGCAGTGGGTCCCATGTGTTCCAGAAGGAATGCCAGCCCAGCGTAGAGTCCCTCTGACTTGTTTGTTTGTTTGTTTGTTTACAGCACCTGTCCGGAGAGCTAGGTCCCTTCCTGTGCAGTGGCTCCCATGTGTTCCAGAAGGAATGCCAGCCCAGTATAGAGTCCCTCTGACTTGTTTGTTTGTTTGTTTGTTTACAGCACCTGTCCGGAGAGCTAGGCCCCTTCCTATGCAGTGGCTCCCATGTGTTCCAGAAGGAATGCCAGCCCAGCGCGATCCACACGTTTGTGGAGGGAATTTCGCGCTGTGTACCCCCCATCCCCATCAGACCATGTGTGCTCAAGGTACGCTGTAGTTCTGGACTTCATCTAAATAAAGAGAGAATCCAAACACGGCTTATTTGATAGGCCATCTATTAAATTTTGATCTGTGCTTTTTAGATAGTCTTTAATGGTGCATTTTGTATTTGTCAGTTTTCAGACATGTGTATTCTTTGTCATATTTTCATTCTTGTGTGTCAGGTACATGTAAGGTCCAGATGACATGTTGCTGTACCTCAAAGTGTGTAACTTTATTCATTGATTAAGGCGCTCATGTGTGTTTTCTGTTTTGTTTATTTGTTGTTGTTTGCTTGTTTACAGTACCTGGGTAAGACCCACAACTTGTGGCACCGCTCGACCCTGATGCTGGAGCAGAGCGCCTTTGAGAGCGGCTTCAGCACCCAGAGCAAAACCAAACAACCTAACGAGTACTACGAACAGGAGGGCATCACTCCTCCCAACCAGGTACATGTTCGCACCTTACACATCCTACCCCTACCCCTAACCCTAACCCTTCAGCACCCAGAGCAAAACCCAGCAACCAAACGAGTACTACGAACAGGAGGGTATCACTCCCCCAAACCAGGTACACATTCATACCTTACACATCCTACCCCTACCCCTAACCCTAACCCTGCAGCACCCAGACTCAGACCCGAACACCCTAATGAGAACTACAATGAGTACTACGAACAGGAGGGAATCACTCCCCCAAACCAGGTACATGGTCACACCTTACACATCCTACCCCTACCCCTAACCCTTCAGCACCCAGAGCAAAACCAAGCAACCAAATGAGTACTACGAACAGGAGGGAATCACTCCCCCAAACCAGGTACATGGTCACACCTTACACATCCTACCCCTACCCCTAACCCTTCAGCACCCAGAGCAAAACCAAGCAACCTAACGAGTACTACGAACAGGAGGGCATCACCCCCCCAAACCAGGTACATGGTCACACCTTACACACCCTACCCCTAACCCCAACCCTAACCCTTCAGCACCCAGAGCAAAACCAAACAACCTAATGAGTACTACGAACAGGAGGGCATCACTCCTCTTAACCAGGTTTGTTTGTTTAAACCTTAAAAGTTTGTTTATTCATGAAAAGCTCAAATTGGCCTGCAGGTCGGTTTTCATTAAGGTCATGAGGGAGGTAAAGGTCAGATAAAATATAAGAGTCCTAATAACATGTTCACATGATGTGTAAGAGGCAAAATACAGTGGTGATTGACAGCTGACTGTATATTTTGATTGAAACATAACTTTTTGATTGACAGCAAACTGTTTTTGATTGACAGCAAAATATATTTGATTGACAGCTGACTATTTGAATGACAGCTGCTTTTGATTGACTGCTGACTGTTTTGATTGACAGCTGACTGTTTTTGATTGACAGCTGATTGTATTTGATTGACAGAGACGTTAGACATGCTGTCGGAACTGTACTCGCTGCACTGTACTGTATTTGATTGACAGCTGACTGTATTTGATTGACAGGAGACGTTAGACATGCTGTCTGAACTGTACTCGCTGCTGAGAGAGGAGGACATGTGGGCGGGGCTCTGGCAGAAGAGGTGCAAGTAAGTACCCACTCTCATGTTCACAACCCCCTAGCCTTCCCCCCTTCATGATGTTAACAACCTCCTAGCCCCCCCCCCTTCATGATGTTCACAACCCCCTAGCCTTCCCCCCCTTCATGATGTTAACAACCCCCTAGCCATGCCAACACCCCTTGGCCACGGTACCCCCTCTGAACCCGACAGCCCCTGACCACAGAAGCACCTATGTCTTCAAGACAGTCCCATTTACAATTTGCTCCCCATAAATATTTTGGCAGTGCTTTCCATATATTGTCTTCTTAGCCTTCCCTAAGCTTGTGCTGGAAGTAACCATAGTCCCCGACCCTCTAGATACTGATGGGACTAGGTAAAAAAAGTTAAAGTTGCCCGTACATCAGTAACAGATGCGTAGGGGTGGCGCCCATCTCCATTTCTGTAGCCCTTGGGCCACACATGTGCAAGCCACTACAGCAGGGGGCTGGTCCGCTGGTAGTAATGTGTGTTAAACTTCCATACTCTTCCTCATTAGTGCTGAGTGCAAAGCAGAGAAAGCAGCATGTACCATTTTTAAAGTCTTTGGTATGACTCGGCCGGGGATCGAACTCACGACCTACCGAATGCAAGGCGAACACTCTAACCACTAGGCCATTGTGCCGGTTTATGGGACTGCAATGGGACTAGGTGAACCTTACTAAATGCTCTGTCCATGTGTTGCTAATGTTCCTACTGTTATTGTTGTCCAGGTTCCCCGAGACAGCCACTGCCATAGCGTATGAACAGCAGGGATTCTTTGAGCAGGCACAGACCACGTACGAAGGGGTGAGTAGCACTGTACTGTTGTCATTTACTAGTTCATTCCAATTGCTACATGTACCTTTTGTGGTTTGTGATAAACAATGTTTTTTGACCAGGCCCAGACCACGTATGAAGGCGTGAGTAACGAAATACTGTGATCTTGTACTAGTTCATCCCTAGTTACACCTTCTGTGATTCATGATGAACAACAAAAACATTGCAGTGGACAGGATCTGTCTGTAGCTTGTCCTTTTTGCTAAATGTTAGACTAAGTGATTGACTGTAACTGTGTCTGTTTCAGGCCATGACGAAGGCTCGGCAAGATCACAACAGCAGCGCAGCATCCCCCAACATCGTCCCTGAGTACCGACTGTGGGAGGACCATTGGATCAGGTCAGGCTTTACCTTTAACCCTTAAACTCTGACCTCTAACCCTTACCCAACATCATCCCTGAGTACAGGCTGTGGGAGGACCTTTGGATCAGGTCAGGCTTTACTTTTAACCCTTAAACTCTGACCTCTAACCCTTACCCAACATCATCCCTGAGTACCGAATATGGGAGGACCATTGGATCAGGTCTGGCTTTACCTTTAACCTTTGACCCTTAAACTCTAACCCCTAACCCTAACCCAACATCGTCCCTGAGTACCGAATATGGGAGGACCATTGGATCAGGTCAGGCTTTACCTTTAACCTTTGACCCTTAAACTCTAACCCCTAACCCTAACCCAACATCGTCCCTGAGTACCGAATATGGGAGGACCATTGGATCAGGTCAGGCTTACCTTTAACCCTTAAACTCTGACCCCTAACCTTTACCCAACATTGACACTGAGTACAGACTGTGGGAGGACCATTGGATCAGGTCAGGCTTTACCTTTAACCCTTAAACTCTGACCCCTAACCTTTACCCAACATCGTCTCTGAGTACAGACTGTGGGAGGACCATTGGATCAGGTCAGGCTTTACCTTTTAGGACTCCAGGAAGAATAGTGATACTACATTTAGTATCACTAATGGAGATCCAAATAAAACAAACAAACAAACCTTTAACCCTTAAACTCTGGCCTCTAACACTTTCTCAAGTCCTAAAGAGCCTACCCTAGCCCCACCAGCTGTTTGTTTA
>NC_049988.1:21290266-21293203 GCF_000003815.2 Branchiostoma floridae
GACAGGTGTTCTAAGGAGCTGAACCAGTGGGACCTCCTGATGGAGTATGGCTCCTCCAAGGCGCACCCTATCCCCCACTTCATGTTTGTGTACATGTTTGTTTACATGTTTGTTTACATGTTTACATGTTTGTTAACATGTTTGTTTACATGTTTGTTTACAGGTGTTCTAAGGAGCTGAACCAGTGGGACCTCCTGATGGAGTATGGCTCCTCCAAGGCGCACCCTAACCCCCACCTGCTGTTTGTGTACATGTTTGTTTACATGTTTGTTTACATGTTTACATGTTTGTTAACATGTTTGTTTACATGTTTGTTTACAGGTGTTCTAAGGAGCTGAACCAGTGGGACCTCCTGATGGAGTATGGCTCCTCCAAGGCGCACCCTAACCCCCACCTGCTGTTTGTGTACATGTTTGTTTACATGTTTGTTTACATGTTTACATGTTTGTTAACATGTTTGTTTACATGTTTGTTTACAGGTGTTCTAAGGAGCTGAACCAGTGGGACCTCCTGATGGAGTATGGCTCCTCCAAGGCGCACCCTAACCCCCACCTGCTGTTTGTGTACATGTTTGTTTACATGTTTACATGTTTGTTTACATGTTTACATGTTTGTTTACAGGTGTTCTAAGGAGCTGAACCAGTGGGACCTCCTGATGGAGTATGGCTCCTCCAAGGCACACCCTAACCCCCACCTGCTGTTTGTTTACATGTTTGTTTACATGTTTACATGTTTGTTTACAGGTGTTCTAAAGAGCTGAACCAGTGGGACCTCCTGATGGAGTATGGCTCCTCCAAGGCCCACCCTAACCTGCACCTGCTGTTTGTGTACATGTTTGTTTACATGTTTGTTTACATGTTTACATGTTTGTTAACATGTTTGTTTACATGTTTGTTTACAGGTGTTCTAAGGAGCTGAACCAGTGGGACCTCCTGATGGAGTATGGCTCCTCCAAGGCACACCCTAACCCCCACCTGCTGTTTGTGTACATGTTTGTTTACATGTTTACATGTTTGTTTACAGGTGTTCTAAAGAGCTGAACCAGTGGGACCTCCTGATGGAGTATGGCTCCTCCAAGGCCCACCCTAACCTGCACCTGCTGTTTGTGTACATGTTTGTTTACATGTTTGTTTACATGTTTACATGTTTGTTAACATGTTTGTTTACATGTTTGTTTACAGGTGTTCTAAGGAGCTGAACCAGTGGGACCTCCTGATGGAGTACGGCTCCTCCAAGGCGCACCCTAACCCCCACCTGCTGTTTGTTTCCATGTTTGTTTACATGTTTACATGTTTGTTTACAGGTGTTCTAAGGAGCTGAACCAGTGGGACCTCCTGATGGAGTACGGCTCCTCCAAGGCGCACCCTAACCCCCACCTTGTGCTGGAGTCGGCCTGGAGGGTTCCTAACTGGGCCTCCATGAAGGATGCACTCGTACAGGTGGAACAGAGCTGCCCCAAGGAGATGGCATGGAAGGTTAACATGTACCGGGGGTACATCGCCATATGTCACCCTGAAGAGCATCATCTGAACCTGGTAAGTACTCATGTCACCCTGCTTACAACATGTACCGGGGGTACATCGCTATATGTCACCCAGAGGAGCATCATCTGAACCTGGTAAGTACTCATGTCACCCTGCTTACAACATGTACCGGGGGTACATCGCTATTCGTCACCCTGAAGAGCATCATCTGAACCTGGTAAGTAGTACTTATGTCACCCTGCTTACAACATGTGCTGGGGGTACATCGCCATATGTCACCCTGAAGGACATCATCTGAACCTGGTAAGTACTCATGTCGCCCTGCTTACAACATGTACCGGGGGTACATCGCTATCTGTCACCCTGAAGAGCACCACTTAAACCTGGTAAGTACTGCTCATGTCGCCCTGCTTACAACATGTACAACATGTACCGGGGGTACATCACGATTTGTCACCCAGAGGAGCACCACTTAAACCTGGTAAATAAAGTTCTTTTTTCAATTCCTTATTGAAATTCTTTTCAGGTTTTATGCTTAAATTGTGTTTTTGATATGCTGAGCTTTTCTCGTAGCTCGTAAATGTGTTCATCTGTGTATCTTACAGATCGAGCGTTTGGTGGAGATGTCAAGCAGCCAGTCCATCAAGGAGTGGAGACGACTTCCCCTCATCGTGGCCAACATCCACGTTCCCCTGCTGCAGGTAAGGCTGGGTGGGTCAGCTGGGTGGGTGTGCTGGGTGGGTGTGCTGGGTGGGTGTGTTGTGTGGGTGTGCTGGGTTGGTTAGCTGGGTGGGTTAGCAGGGTGGATTAGCTGGGTGGGTCTGCAGCGTGGGTTAGCTGGGTGGGTTGGCAGGGTGAGTTAGCTGGGTGGGTGTGATCGGTTGGTAATGATGGGTTGTCTCCTACAGGCTGCCCAGCAGGTTATCGAGCTCCAGGGGGCGTCCCAGATCCACACGGGTCTGCAGCGTGGGTTAGCTGGGTGGGTGTGCTGGGTGGGTCAGCAGTGTTGGTCAGCTGGGTTTGGTTGGGTGGGTGGGTCACCTGGGTGGGTAATGATGGGTTGTTAGCTGGGTGGGTCAGCAGGGTGGGTAATGATGGGTTGTTAGCTGGGTGGGTCAGCAGGGTGGGTAATGATGGGTTGTTAGCTGGGTGGGTCAGCAGGGTGGGTAATGATGGGCTGTTGTCCCCTACAGGCTGCCCAGCAGGTTATAGAGCTGCAGGAAGCGTCCCAGATCCACACAGGTCTGCAGCCGGCCAACATCGGCAGGAACTCCTCCCTGCATGACATGAAAGCCATCGTCAAGACCTGGAGGTGAGGAACGCTTGTTTTCTCCTCAATAATAACATCGGGTTGGGAAATCAGTAGATTAAGCTTATTGTCCACAACTAAGATATACAATGTATAAAGGATTGTAGCCAACGCTGTGGTGACTGTCTGTCAGCTTTCTCAGGA
>NC_049988.1:21297957-21300690 GCF_000003815.2 Branchiostoma floridae
CCTACCAGCACATTCCATCATAACATCAGTCTTAAGCCACAAAGATGAGAGATAACAGTTGACATTATCATGTAGACATTCAGTCTTGTCTCTTTACATTTTCTATGACCACCTAAAAGCACAAAGGTACATTCTTACAGCTGAAAGTTGCTATCTCCATATCTAACACATGACATCACTTTTAACCACCTGTCCCTGCTTGTCATAATGGCTGACAGTATCAGTGCTCTTTACCTGTTCACTCTGTCACCTTTTCACACCTTGTCACACCTGCTGTGCCTGAAACCTAACACCATCAGCGTGTAACCTGATACCATCACCTGTTTACACACCTGCAAGTGACAGTTGGTATTTCAGGAGTTGCAGGGACATTTTTACCTGCCAGTTCCCTTTAGAGTCATCTCCTTAGCACCTTTTACTGTCGTGTCGCTACAAATCTGCCACAGGCCGGTGATAATGCCACACTTTGCAACATGAAAAGGTTGGCAGTTTTTGCATCCCATCGATTTGTATCAGCATGTTTACTTAAAGATAATGTCTGGCCTTTCCATCACTGCCCAGAGACAACTTAATTATTCTTAAGGTGGCAGAAACTGTCAAAAGTCTTCTCTTGCTGCCAGTCGAAACTCTACTCCTGTGAAAGATGCCAAACCAGTATTGGATGCAAGTTAACTTCAATACTGTAAATGCAGAAATGTTCTTGGTGGTTTTATGTTCGCGGCTTTCGTCGTGGCCACTTCACCGTGAACTTAAAACCACAGCAAGTATTTTTCCATTATAGTATGAGACTGCTGTCAATGGTGCTACTGGAAACTTAAAACCACCGCGAACACCCATTACCGCGAAAGTAAAACCCTGTGAACTTAAATGCATTTACAGTACTGTATGGCCCTGTCCCTGGTGTTGAACTCTGTGTGCTTCTGTACACACTAAATAAAACAGATAATTACAGCTTTCTGCAAACTTTGGGAAACTTAAACAGGTCACCATATGCTTAATGATGTATGACATAATCTTTGCTATTGATATGGTGAAGATTTTATGTCTTGAAGAAAGAAAAGAAGTCGTAAGAAGGAAAGAAGTCCTTGAGTGGTTGGTAGTGGCTTACCCGAGACCTTGAAGTTGTAAAGATCGACCTTCGTATTGATCCCAGTGCTTCAGGGCAGGACAACAATCACGGCGGATATTTATTAGCCATTAAACCTGGGGAAAATCTGATTGCTTTTGTTGGAGGCGGAATTAAATGCAGAACTATTGGGGAGCAAGTTGTACAAGAACATTTGAGTTGTGAGTTAAGAAGTGAGAATTGTCGGAACAGGTTTTTATGGGGAGGTGGTACTCTGACTGAGATGGAAATGTATTGATTAGATCATTTTGTTTTCACCAATGTTTGGAGATTCTGATGAAAGGGCGAGTAAAAAGTTGTGAATGGATTTTACCTTAGTTTGATACCAACCATTTCTTAAACTGCAATCCCTTTCTACTGTCATTCTAATGATTTCCAGTGTTAGATAGCTCTTGGCTTTGAAAAAGAATTATTAAAGTTTACCCCATTAGCAGGCTGAGCTTTTCTTCAAATTGCAAAATGTATCTTTCTTTTTAGATTTGATATTTCCATTATATCACATTTTCATAAATTTGTGCTGCATGTTGTGTCTTTACTTTTTTTTTCATTTCTTCATTTTCCAGTGAATAATGTTCAGCATTGATAGACTCTGTGTAGATGTGATATTGTGCCTCCGTTCTAGTCTTTATGTTTTGCGGATCAGTTCTCAGAGTCAGTTCCTGTTCAAAATTGATCCCTGTTTCCTCTTCAAACTTCACTTTCTACTTTGTAATTGGCTTAAATTTGCAGTCAGGCATATTGTTTCCTTTCAAATTACATTTTGTGGTTCTTAACATCACGAATATCCCATTTTGTGGACCAATGTAAGTTGACTTCACGTATCACATTATTGTATTGGTTGATGTTATATTGTTATAGTTCATTTATTTTGTTATCTTTCTACTCACTGTGACCATTTCTGTGGTTTGTGGAAGTCCCCAATGTTTCATTTTTTGATCCATTCAAAACTGATTCCTGTTCCCCTCCTTCCATCACAATTCACATTTTACTTTACAATTGCCTCCTTTTTGCAGTACATCTTTTTGTTACCTTTCCTTTCCCACCTTTTCTATGGTTTTTGAAGTCCCAACCAATGTCTCATTTTTTACCCAATCCAAGTAGATCTCTGCTTTCCATCCTTTCCAACATAACGCTTTACTTTATGATTGGCTGTTGTTTGTAGTTCATCTTTTTTTACCATTCTTGTCACACCTTTTCTGTGGTTTGTGACGTCCCCGATGTCCCATTTTCTCAGTCAAAATTGATTCCTGTTCCCCTCCTTTCTAACTCAATTCACTCTTTACTTCATAATTAGCTATTGTTTGCAGTTCATCTTTTTCTTAGCTTTCTGCTCTCTCCTTTTCTGTGGTTTGTGAGGTCCCCGACGTGCCATTTTCCAATCCAGTCCAAATTGATTTCTGATCGGGGATCGCCTGTACTTCCCCGCTATCCCATGTCCAATGGTAGTTAGTGGTGAGTTGGAGAGGTCAGGGTGGGAGGAAATGGGGGCTTACGCAGAATTGGATTTTCTCAGGCCAATCTGGGCCACTTATAGATCCGTCTGCAGACATGGGGTGGGCAGGCGTCGAGGGTGGGGCACTTATAGATCCGTCTACAAACGTGTGACT